>NW_027260886.1:117500-125000 GCF_045791955.1 Oncorhynchus clarkii lewisi
TGGTCCTGGTGGGTTTGTTGGCGCCGCTCGCCGCTGCAGCGTCTGGCACACCTGATGGGAGTGGCTCCGGCTGCACCCCCTCCCCGGTGTTCTGCTGCACCCTTCTCTCCTGTTCTGTGTTCTGGGCCCCCGTGGAGCTCCCCACGTCTCTTGCTAACTCCTCCCGTGACACATCAGGGGCGCTCACCGCCGCCACTGGGGCCTCGCTCTCCTCCGAGACGGGCAGCGACACAGGCTTTGACGTCACTTCATCTACTGTCGCCTCTGTGCTCTCGGGCTGTGGTGTTGGCGGGTGTTTCTTCGAACCGGTGCCCGAGTTTATTTTCTGAACCATGGCCTCGTATTTCAGACCCCTGCCTTTGCGCGGGGGGAGGTACTTGGTTTTAGTGGGACACTGAGAAGGGACACTGGGCATTTCACTAACCACATCACCATCAGCCATCGTTGGAGGAGGGTTATCTTTGGTCAGCACAGTGATCAGAGAGGTCTTGATGTGCCTGCCTCTCTTTAGCCTTCTCTTGGGCCCTCGGACACCCATCTCATTGGGTTTGACTAATGGAGGCTGGTTGGCCTGGTCAGAATGGGGAGTTTCAGGCTGGGGCTGTTGTGGTTTTGGTTTTGGTTTTGGACCTCGCTTTTTCTTCACCGGAGGCTCTAGAGGCAGAGGACTGGGTTTTCTTTTGAGTGGAGGTACAGGTGCAGTTTCAAGAGGTACAGCTACAGTCGGTTCTTTAGGTTTCTCAGGTGGAGCGACAGGTATACTAATGTCTGTTACACTGTTGTCTGTTACACTGTTGTCTTTTATGCTGGTGTCTGTTACGCTGGTGTCTGTTACACTGGTGTCTGTTACACTGGTGTCTGTTACATTGGGGTCTGATACACTAGTGTCTGTTACTCTGGTGTCTGTTACACTGACGTCTGTTGCAATGGTGTCGGTTTCACTGGTGTCTGGTTTACTGGTGTCTGTTATACTGGTGTTGGTTTTACTGGGGTCTGTTACTCTGGTGTCTGTTACACTGGTGTCTGTTACACTGGTGTCTGTTACACTGGTGTCTGGTTTACTGGTGTCTGTTATACTGGTGTTGGTTTTACTGGGGTCTGTTACTCTGGTGTCTGTTACACTGGTGTCTGTTACACTGGTGTCTGTTACACTGGTGTCTGGTTTACTGGTGTCTGTTACACTGGTGTCTGGTTTACTGGAGTCTGTTACACTGGTGTCTGTTATACTTGTGTCTGTCTGGTTAGGAAAGACAGGGATGGCTGGCTCTATGCTCATACGTTCCTCATTTTGTAACACTGCATTGGGCTTTGTTATACCTGTCAGGGTTTGAGTCAGGATTCCCTCAGATTGCGCCTTCTCTTTTTCCTTTGGAAGCTTATCCTGGGGGGGCTTCCTGGATCTCAGGACCATGTTCTTTCCGTCCTTGCCTGGAGCTTTCACTTCCTGTTTCCCATCACCTTGCTGACTGTTGATGCTCAAGCTCTTCTGGCCTCTTCCTGGACCCCCTGTTATGGGTGGAATGGGACCTTCCTGTTCTGCCAACTTCGACTTAGAGCCCGTACCCCTGGGACGACCACGGGGTGCTCCTTCAGTTGGTTTTGGACCAGGTTTTGGTCCTGGTTTTGGACCCGGTTTAGGCCCTGGTTTTAGAACTGTTTTTGGGCCTGGTTTAGGCCCCGGTTTTAAACCTGGTTTTGGGCTGGGCTTCGAATCGGGTTTCAAACCTGGTTTTGGTCCTGGTTTTAGACTTGGCTTTGAACCTGGTTTTGGCCCTGGTTTTAGTCCTGGTTTAGGCCCTGGTTTTAACCCTGACTTTGGGCCTGGTTTTGGGCCTGGTTTCGAACCTGGTTTCCGCCCTGGTTTCCGTCTTTCAGGGGGCTGGGGATCCTTAGGAGGAGTGTCCTGCGCGTTGAATGAGCGAGTGCACATTCTGGAGCGGGAGCCCTCAACAAGCAGTTTGTGTGTCTCGCTCGTTGTGATTATGTCCTGGTGAGCGGCCATGTCTAGCTGATCGGAGAACAGAGCACTCTTGCTGGAGGGCATGCAGGGTTTCTGCGGTGGCGAGGGGGCACTCTCCCCCTCTCTCTCCACACTCAGCTGTCTCCTGAATTCCACACCTGAATGCATCAGTCTCCTCCTGCCTCGGCCGTGCTTCCGGCCGAAAGCCTGCGGGTGTGCAGATGGGGCCACGGGTTCTGGCTTGGCTGAGGGGGTCACAGCGCTTGGGCAGCTGATGCCCGGCTCCATGTCCTCATCACCTTTCTTTGGCGAGGGTGGGGTGTTGGCCCAGGAGGGCGCTGAGTGCAGTATGGACTTCCCCGGCAGCTGAGGGGAGTCAGGCTCCAGCACGTTGGAATCGCTGTGATCAATATGGTCCCTGGTGTGAGACGGAGCTGGAGGTGTTGCTATCTCGCTGAGAGCTGAGAAAACCATCATGGCTGAGTGAGACTGGGGTGGAGTGTCACAAATGGCTGACCCACTTTCTGGGGATTCTACTGCTGCTGCTGTTGCATCCGGTTGTGCTGCTTGGCTTTCTGTCTCTGCAGACTCTGTGTTACTGTAAGGCTGAGGCTCAGCCAGGCTCTGGCCTTCTGTTCTGCTGCACAGTTCTCCAGAAGGCTCCTCCTGTGGGCTCGTTCTATTGTTGAGGTCCCTCTCAGTTGATGGCAGGCTCTCACTCTCTTCTCCCTCTCTCTCCTCAGCAGACAGAGGAGAAGATATGGAGTTCTGCTTTCTCTCCTCCTCCCCCTCCTCATCCTCCTCCTCTTCTTCTCTGCTCTCTCTCTTCTCTGAGGCGGAGAGCCTCTGGTCCAAAGCCTCGCCCCGTGGGGTAGGGGATGTGTTCTCCGAGCTGTCTTCCTTCTCTGTTAAATATTCATCTTGGTCAAGGTCACCCCTGGAAATATAGGGGGATGTCTTCACTGAGCTCTCAGAGTCAGTGGGAGATTCGGATTTGAAGGCCTCTGATTTCATCTCCTGGCCCAGGTCTCCCTTGTGGCTGGAGTCTGAGAGGCTTGGGGACTTATCCGCCGAGTCCCCTTTGCCTCGGTCATATTTGTTTTGTATCTTGTGGTACATGTTCTCGTCGTAGCAGTAGCTCTTTCCCTCGGTCACTGCTTTGTTGATCTTGCTATACAGCGCTGGGCCTTTCTCGTCCTCTGGCCATTTCTCCCGCTTCTCAGAGGTATCTGTGACATTATCGCTGCCTCTGCGGTCACTCTCGCTGTCGGAGGTCTTTTTCACGCCATCATCCTCGTAGTCTGCTATTTTCTCTGTCCAGGCCAACTCCTCAAAGTTTTCCTTCAGTGGCAAGCCAAGACGTTGGATGTCTGGAGGAGACTGGCTCTCCTGCTTCATGGGGCTGGGAATCGTCACACTCACGGGGGACCTCTCATCCCCCACGCTCTTCATGGGGGTTTGTCGGGGTTCGTGTCCCCCCTGTGACCTGGGGTCAGGGGTCATGTTGTCCCTGGAAGCCACGCTCTGCAGGCCGGACACAGAGTCACCAGACCGGGTGGACATGTCATCCGGTGAGGTCATGGAGCAGGATGAGGCCGTGTCCAGGCCCAAGTGTGTGTTGTTGGGGGCCTGAGCTGGGCTCCTGCCCTGGCCGCAGTAGTAGTACCCTCTCTCCAGCTGCTCGTCAGAACTACTGGAGTACCCCCCCTCCTGCATCTCCATGGGGACGAGCGGGTGCTGGTTTGTGCTGTAGGGGTCCTGCATGGGACCCCCACCGTGCTGAGCCTCGGGGCCTCCTGGCACTCCTTTGTAAACCTCTTCCTTCTTGGAGGAGCTGCCTCCACTGCTCCCAATGCTGCTGCGCTTGGCCCCCTTCTTGTTGGCGACCATGGCCTCGGAGAGCAGCAGCTGCTGCACATTGTTGGAGATGTTCTCCACCTGAGAGGTGAGGGCATTCAGGCTCCACAGGCTGGGGTTGGCAAGCAGCTTCTCGGAGAAGCGCTCCTTCATGGAAACCCCCTGTGTGTAGCTGTGCTGCGGGGTTGGGTGGGCCACGTTGGGGGACGAGGACGGGTGGGAGCGCGGCGGCATCAGCAAGCCCTGGTCCTGCAGACCCGCTGAGGAAGAGGAGGACGAAGAAGCCGCCCCTGGGGTCATTGGTGGCTGGCTGTACTGGAAGTTCTCTGGATTGGTCATCAAAGGGGAAGGGGTGGAGCTGTAGGAGGGCGAGCGGCCTACAGAGCGTGCAGGGGAGTGGCTGGAGGCGGGACTACATGTCTGGTAGTACTGCTCAGGGGATCTGACGGACAGCTCGGACAGACAGTAGTTCTGCTGGGGCTGGCTGAAGTGTTGGTATTTGGGGTGGGTCTCCTGGGGAGTGGGAATGCCTTGTAGTGGGGGCTGGGGCTCATAGCCACCCCTGGAGGGAGTCTGTTGGTAGCTGTAACTGTTCTGGGGTGGCGGGCGGTATCCCCCCTGCTTCAGACCACTGTGGCTGCCCATCTGCCTAGTGTACTGGGAGCTGGGCGGCATACTATATCCCTTGTAACAGTGGGGCATTGGGCTGCACTTCTCCATGTAGGAGGAGGAGGATGGCGAGGGGGACGGGGGATGTTGGGGGTAGTGGAGGTGGCTCTGGGGGTACATCAACGGGGACTGGCCTGGGTTTGCGGGATGGGGCTGGTGGTGTGGGCTGGTGTAGACCGGAGCGGAGGCCTGGTGGGGCTGGTGACACTGGCTCTGGGAGTGAGCCAGCATGTTCTGGTCCAGATACTGGGAGGACCCAGGGGGACCTGGCTCCATCCTGCCCACCATCTCCTGCTCGTACTGAGCTAGCTGAGCTGGGTCGTCCCACTTAGACTGATGGAGGTGGCCTTCACTCATATACTGGGCCGGGTATCCCCCCGGGCCCATGTGATTGCTGTAGCCGCCTGCCTGCATATGCTGGGGAGTGGGAGGAGGTCCTTGGCTCCCCCCACTGTAAGCCTTCTTATCATGAGGCGTCGAACCTCCTCCACCACCCACACCACCACCCACACCGCCTCCATTACCCTGGGGGTATCCAGGGTATGCCTGCTGGCTGTAACAGTCCTTAGGTCCAGGTATGGGTCCACTTCCTGGTCCAGGTCCGGCTCCTGGTCCCGCTGGAGGCATCCCTGTAGCGGTGGCCAGCGAGTGCGCCTCGTAGACCTGCCTGGTCTGTCCGTGGTGGGGGTGTTGTCGGTAGCTCTCCAAGCGTGATAATTCATGGTGCTCCTGCTGGTAGCAGGGCTGGTTGCCATGGAAACCGCTCCTCTCTCTGCTGAACGACTGCATGGCTCCAGCTATAGGAGGGGCGGGGGGAGGGAGGGGGTCGGGGGTGGGGGTGTTCTGACAGAGAGAGAGAGAGAGAGAGAGATGAGAGAGAGATGAGAGAAGGAGTGGAGAGGGAGATGGGGAAAGAGGGGGAGGGATAGAAAAACAGAAGAGAGAAGGAGGGGGTGTTAGTATCACAGAGCCAGGACATTACATCTCTACCTTCACGTCTCTAACCCCAACATCCTTTATCTCACCAGGAAAGATCAGAGACACAACAACAAAGTCTTGCCTTTCTGAGATCAATTGACTTAATATCATGTTCAATTAAAAGAAATGCTCGATTTGAATTCACAAGTAATGTTACTGTACACACCTGTACACACCTGTACACACCTGTACACACCTGTACACACCTGTACACACCTGCACACAGCTGTACACACCTGTACACACCTGTACACACCTGTACACAGCTGTACACACCTGTACACACCTGTACACACCTGTACACACCTGTACACAGCTGTACACACCTGTACACACCTGTACACACCTGCACACACCTGTACACACCTGCACACAGCTGTACACACCTGTACACACCTGTACACACCTGTACACACCTGTACACACCTGTACACACCTGCACACACCTGTACACACCTGTACACACCTGTACACACCTGTACACAGCTGCACTGGAAATACATTCAAATGATTCATTTTCCCTTGACAGATTCTAAGCAACGGACATATCTTCTGGGCAAGATAAGATGGAGTCTGGACTCTGGTCAGGGAACAGTGAACAAGCTAGAATACAGCGGCCATTTCAACCATCTCAAGATGGAGGGAGCTAGCCCGTTGTTGGCGGAGCTAGCCCGTTGTTGGCGGAGCTAGCCCGTTGTTGGCGGAGCTAGCCCGTTGTTGGCGGAGCTGGGATTGTGAGGTCATGCAGGAGGCAGTGTGAGTCAGACATGTCTGTTAATGTGAGCTGCCGTCCAAACCAAGCCTGCCACGCAAGGACACGGCCTCTGGAGGGGAAACCAGAATAGACGGGGCACAAGAAAACACATAACCAGATAACTTGTGTGATGAATAGGTGAGGTGTTAAGAGATAACTGTCGATTGAGATGTTCTGTGACCAAATCCCGTCAATGTCATTCTGCATGAAAAATCTCATGGGAATTTTCACTGTGTTTTTGTGAGGCTATTGTTACTCAATATTTACTTGTAATATGCAAGCACATGTTTCAGTATCACATTACAGCCATTAGCCCTCTCTCTCTCTCTCTCTCTCTCTCTCTCTCTCTCTCTCTCTCTCTCTCTCTCTCTCTCTCTCTCTCTCTCTATCTCTCTCTCTCCCTCTCTCTCCCTCTCCCTCTCCCTCTCTCTCCCTCTCCCTCTCTCTCTCTCCCTCTCTCTCTCTCTCTCTCTCTCTCTCTCTCTCCCTCTCCCTCTCCCTCCCTCTCCCTCTCTCTCTCTCTCTCTCTCTCTCTCTCTCTCTCTCTCTCTCTCTCTCTCTCTCTCTCTCTCTCCCTCTCCCTCTCCCTCTCCCTCTCCCTCTCTCTCTCTCTCTCTCTCTCTCTCTCTCTCTCTCTCTCTCTCTCTCTCTCTCTCTCTCTCTATCTCTCTCTCTCCCCTCTCCCTCTCCCTCTCCCTCTCCCTCTCTCTCCCTCTCCCTCTCCCTCTCCCTCTCCCTCTCTCTCTCTCTCTCTCTCTCTCTCTCTCTCTCTCTCCCTCTCCCTCTCTCTCCCTCTCCCTCTCCCTCTCCCTCTCCCTCTCCCTCTCTCTCTCTCTCTCTCTCTCTCTCTCCCTCTCTCTCTCTCTCTCTCTCTCTCTCTCTCTCTCTCTCTCTCTCTCTCTCTCTCTCTCTCTCTCTCTCTCTCTCTCTCTCTCCTCTCTCTCCTCTCTCTCTCTCTCTCTCTCTCTCTCTCTCTCTCTCCCTCTCCCTCTCCCTCTCCCTCTCCCTCTCCCTCTCTCTCTCTCTCGCTCTCTCGCTCTCTCGCTCTCTCTCTCTCTCTCTCTCTCTCTCTCTCAATTCAATTCAAAGGGGCTTTACTGGCATGGAAACATGTTTACATTGCCAAAGCAAGTGAAATAAACAATAAACAAAAGTGAGAAAACACACAACAACATCCACAAAAAACAATTTGAATTTAATAGTAAATATTGCGCTTGAATTAAAAAAAAAAAGATAAAGACGTTTCAAGTGTTATATTGTCAGTTATGTACAGTGTTTTAGC
>NW_027260886.1:127500-150000 GCF_045791955.1 Oncorhynchus clarkii lewisi
TTGCTGGTATTTTGGCCCATTCCTCCATGCAGATCTCCTCTAGAGCAGTGATGTTTTGGGGCTGTTGCTGGACAACACAGACTTTCAACTCCCTCCAAAGATTTTCTATGGGGTTGAGATCTGGAGACTGGCTAGGCCACTCCAGGACCTTGAAATGCTTCTTACGAAGACACTCCCTCATTGCCCGGGCGGTGTGTTTGGGATCATTGTCATGCTGAAAGACCCAGCCACGTTTCATCTTCAATGCCCTTGCTGATGGAAGGAGGTTTTCACTCAAAATCTCACGATACATGGCCCCATTCATTCTTTCCTTTACATGGATCAGTCGTCCTGGTCCCTTTGCAGAAAAACAGCCCCAAAGCATGATGTTTCCATCCCCATGCTTCACAGTAGGTTTGGTGTTCTTTGGATGCAACTCAGCATTCTTTGTCCTCCAAACACGACGAGTTGAGTTTTTACCAAAAAGTTATATTTTGGTTTCATCTGACCATATGACATTCTCCCAATCTTCTTCTGGATCATCCAAATGCTCTCTAGCAAACTTCAGACGGGCCTGGACATGTACTGGCTTAAGCAGGGGGACACGTCTGGCACTGCAGGATTTGAGTCCCTGGCGGCGTAGTGTGTTACTGATGGTAGGCTTTGTTACTTTGGTCCCAGCTCTCTGCAGGTCATTCACTAGGTCCCCCCGTGTGGTTCTGGGATTTTTGCTCACCGTTCTTGTGATCATTTTGACCCCACGGGGTGAGATCTTGCGTGGAGCCCCAGATCGAGGGAGATTATCAGTGGTCTTGTATATCTTCCATTTCCTAATAATTGCTCCCACAGTTGATTTCTTCAAACCAAGCTGCTTACCTATTGCAGATTCAGTCTTCCCAGCCTGGTGCAGGTCTACAATGTTGTTTCTGGTGTCCTTTGACAGCTCTTTGGTCTTGGCCATAGTGGAGTTTGCAGTGTGACTGTTTGAGGTTGTGGACAGGTGTCATTAATACAGGTAGGAGGACAGAGGAGCCTCTTAAAGAAGTTACAGGTCTGTGAGAGCCAGAAATCTTGCTTGTTTGTAGGTGACCAAATATATATTTTCCACCATAATTTGCAAATAAATTCATAAAAAATCCTACAAATCCTAATTTTGTCTGTCATAGTTGAAGTGTACCTATGATGAAAATTACAGGCCTCTCTCATCTTTTTAAGTGGGAGAACTTGCACAATTAGTGGCTGACAAAATACATTTTTGCCCCACTGTATGGAACTTTATCAAAATTGGGATTGTTTTCTAATTATTTGTGGATCTGTGTAATCTGAGAGAAATATGTGTCTCTAATATGGTCATATTATTGGCAGGAGGTTAGGAAGTACAGCTCAGTTTCCACCTCATTTTGTGGGCAGTCTGGACATAGCCTGTCTTCTCTTGAGAGCCAGGTCTACCTTTGGAGGCCTTTCTCAATAGCAAGGCTATGCTCACTGAATTTATACATAGTAAAAGCTTTCCTTAAGTTTGGGTCAGTCACAGTTGTCAGGTATTCTGCCAATGTGTACTCTCAGGGCCAAAAAGCATTCTAGTTTGCTCAGTTTTTTTGTTAATAAGGATCTGCCCCTTTAAAAGAAATGTTAGCCTAAAATGACATACCCAAATCTAACTGCCTGTAGCTCAGGCCCTGATGCAAGGATATGCATATTCTCAGTACCATTTGAAAGGAAACTTTGAAGTTGGTTGAAATGTGAAAGGAATGTAGGAGAATATAACACAATAGATCTGGTAAAAGATAATACAAAGGAAAAAACAACTGTTCTTTTATATTTTTTTTGTACCATCATCTTTGAAATTTAAGAGAAAGGCCATAATGTATTATTCCAGCCCAGGTGCAATTTAGATTTTGGCCACTAGATGGCAGCAGTCTATGTGCAAAGTTTTAGACTGATCCAATGAACCATTGCATTTCTGTTCAACATTTTGCGTCAAGACCGCCCAATTGTGCCTAATTTGTTTATTAATAACTTTTCATGTTCAAAATTGTGCACTCTCCTCAAATAATAGCATGGTATTCTTTCACTGTAATAGCTACTGTAAATTGGACAGTGCATTTAAGCTTTCTGCCCATATAAGATGTGACTATGTCCTGAGAAATGTTCTTGTTACTTACAACCTCATTCTATTTGCATTAGCCTATGTTAGCTCAACCGATCCCGACACCGATCCCGCAGAAGTTCATTCTTTCCAATATGTTTGTTTTCTCGTGATTTGGTTGGGACTAATATGCTGCTGTCCTGGGGCTCTGTGGGATCTTTTTGTGTTTGTGAACAGAGCCCCCAGGACCAGCTTGCTTAGGGGACTCTTCTCCAGGTTCGTCTCTCTGTAGGGAATGGCTTTGTTATGGAAGGTTTGGGAATCACTTCCTTTTAGGTGGTTGTAAAATTTAACGTCTCTTTTCTGGATTTGGATAATTAACGGGTATCGGCCTAATTCTGTATGTCTATATACAGTCCAGTCCAGTCCAGTCCAGTCAGTCAGTCAGTCAGTCAGTCAGTCAGTCACATTATCTTTACTGAGGGACTCTTTTTCTTTCTCTCTCTCTCATTCTCTCTCTCTCTCTTTCTTTCTCTCTCTCTTTCTTTCTCTCTCTCTTTATCTCTCCCTCAGCTCTTGGCCTGTCCCTGGGCCGTGACTAGAGAGGAGAATGAGGATGGGGGAGGATGAGAAGGAGGGGGAGGAGAGTGGGTGGAGAGGCTAGAGGAGGAGAGGAGACTTGGGTCTGGAAAGGAAATGATTAGTCTAGTGTAGAGGAGAAGGATGAGGGAGGAGAGGATGATGGAGGAGAGGATGAGGGATTAGAGGATGAAAGAGGTGAGGAGAATGAAGCTGGCGAGGAGGACAGGCTTGGGGAAAGTAGGAGTGGAGAATCAGCTTCAGGGGAGGAGAGGAGGAGGAGAGGAGGAGGAGAGGAAGGGAGGAGAGGAGGAGAGGAGGAGAGGAAAGGGAGAGGAGGAGGAGGAAGAGGAGGAAGAGAGGATGAGGAGAGGAGGAGAGGAACGGGAGAGGAAGAGGAGGAGAGGAAGAGAGGAGGAGGAGAGGAAAGGGATAAGAGGAGGAGGAGGAGAGGAGGAGAGGAAGAGAGGAGGAGAGTGGGGAGGCTATAAAAGAAAGGAGGACACTAAGTATTGGGGGAGGAGATGAGAGGAAGATGCTTCTACTGGAGGGAGGAAAGGAGACTGATGAGAAGAAGATGCTTGTACTGGAGGGAGGAAAGGAGACTGATGAGAGGAAGATGCTTGTACTGGAGGGAGGAAAGGAGACTGATGAGAGGGAAGCTGCTTGTACTGGAGGGAGGAAAGGAGTCTGATGAGAGGAAGATGCTTGTACTGGAGAGAGGAAAGGAGTCTGATGAGAGGAAGATGCTTGTACTGTAGGGAGGAAAGGAGGCTGATGAGAGGAAGATGCTTGTACTGTAGGGAGGAAAGGAGACTGATGAGAGGAAGATGTTTGTACTGGAGGGCGGAAAGGAGACTGATGAGAGGAAGATGCTTGTACTGGAGGGAGGAAATGAGTCTGATGAGAGGAAGATGCTTGTACTGGAGAGAGGAAAGGAGTCTGATGAGAGGAAGATGCTTGTACTGGAGGGAGGAAAGGAGACTGATGAGAGGAAGATGCTTGTACTGGAGGGAGGAAAAGAGTCTGATGAGAGGAAGATGCTTGTACTGGAGGGAGGAAAGGAGTCTGATGAGAGGAAGATGATTGTACTGGAGGGAGGAAAGGAGTCTGATGAGAGGAAGATGATTGTACTGGAGGGAGGAAAGGAGTCTGATGAGAGGAAGATGTTTGTACTGGAGGGAGGAAAGGAGTCTGATGAGAGGAAGATGTTTGTACTGGAGGGAGGAAAGGAAACTGTTTCGGGGAAGATGCTTGTACTGGAGGGAGGAAAGGAGACTGATGAGAGGAAGATGCTTGTACTGGAGGGAGGAAAGGAAGACTGATGAGAGGAAGATGTTTGTACTGGAGGGAGGAAAGGAGACTGATGAGAGGAAGATGTTTGTACTGGAGGGAGGAAAGGAGTCTGATGAGAGGAAGATGCTTGTACTGGAGGGAGGAAAGGAAACTGTTTTGAGGAAGATGCTTGTACTGGAGGGAGGAAAGGAGACTGATGAGAGGAAGATGCTTGTACTGGAGGGAGGAAAGGAGTCTGATGAGAGGAAGATGCTTGTACTGGAGGAAGGAAAGGAGACTGATGAGAGGAAGATGCTTGTACTGGAGGGAGGAAAGTAGTCTGATGAGAGGAAGATGCTTATACTGGAGGGAGAAAAGGAGACTGATGAGAGGAAGATGTTTGTACTGGAGGGAGGAAAGGAGGCTGTTGAGAGGAAGATGCTTGTACTGGAGGGAGGAAAGGAGGCTGTTGAGAGGAAGATGCTTGTACTGGAGAGAGGAAAGGAGACGGATGAGAGGGGGATGAGTGTGGACGTGGAGAAGAGGACGAGGAGTAGAGGGAGGAGTAGGTAATTTACGTGCGGCGGCACAACAGCTCCTGGGAAATATGAGGCACACTCACCTCCTTTTCACAAGCCACACAGGGTACACGACTCATGCGTCTCAAATGGCACCCTATACACTACATAGTGCACTACTTTTGACCAGAGCCCTATGGGGACACTGTATAGGGAATAGGGTGCCATTTGAGATGCAGACAAGGCTACGATGCACCCACTGTCAATAATTATCAAACTGGCCTAGCAGACCAACCATCCAAACAGACAGGCATGTGTCACCGTAACACAGTGATTCATCACATAGGTCCAGCCCACTTTAACTGTCCCATCAAGACAGTCCAGCTAGGTAGGCCTATAACTGCTTTTATGGTTCTTATATAATATATTTGCTGGCTCAGTAAATGAGGAGAGAGAGAGGGGGGAAGAGGAGGACAGAAGAAAGATGGAGAAAGGGGGGGTGAGGAGGAGAGAAGAAAGGTGGAGAGAGGGGGAAAGAGGAGGTGTGTCTGTGTACCTTCAGTAGGCATGCTCCGAAATACCTCGTCGGATCCTGTGTGTGTGTGTGTGTGTGTGTGTATGTGAGCTCAGGGAGATGAAGGGAGGGATATGACAGAAACTGATTGTTCCTCTGTGCAGTTGATATTCCAAAGAGCATTGAATGTCACGTGTCTCTCTCTTCTCTCTCTCTCTTCTCACTCTCTCTTCTCTCACTCTCTCTTCTCTCACTCTCTCTCTCCTCTGTCTCGCTCCTCTCTCACTCTCTCTCTCTCTCTCTGTCTCCCTCTTCTCTCTCTCACTCTCGCTCACTCTCTCTCTCTCTCTCCCTCTCTCTCTCTGTCTGTCTGTCTCTCTCTCTCGCTCTCTCTTCTCTCAGTCTCTCTCTCTTCTCTCACTCTCTCTCTGTCTCTCTTCTCTCCCTCACTCTCTCTCTCTCTCACGCTCTCTTCTCTCACTCTCTCTCTGTCTCTTTCTTCTCTCACTCTCTCTTCTCTCACTCTCTCCTCTGTCTCACTCCTCTCTCACTCTCTCTCTCTCTCTCTCTCTCTCTCTCTCTCTCTCTCTCTCTCTCTCTCTCCTCTGTCTCTCTTCTCTCAATCTTTCGCTCTGTCATTCTCTCTTCTCTCACTCTCTCTCTCTGTCTCTCTCTTCTCTCACTCTCACTCTCTGTCTCTCTCTCTCTCTCTCTCTCTCTCTCTCTCTCCGTCTGTCTCTCTCTCTCGCTCTCTCTTCTCTCAGTCTCTCTCTTCTCTCTCTCTCTCTCTGTCTCCCTCTTCTCTCTCTCACTCTTGCTCACTCTCTCTCTCTCCCTCTCTCTCTCTGTCTGTCTGTCTCTCTCTCTCGCTCTCTCTTCTCTCAGTCTCTCTCTCTTCTCTCACTCTCTCTCTGTCTCTCTTCTCTCCCTCACTCTCTCTCTCTCACGCTCTCTTCTCTCACTCTCTCTCTGTCTCTTTCTTCTCTCACTCTCTCTTCTCTCACTCTCTCCTCTGTCTCACTCCTCTCTCTCTCTCTCTCTCTCTCTCTCTCTCTCTCTCTCTCTCTCTCCTCTGTCTCTCTTCTCTCACTCTTTCGCTCTGTCATTCTCTCTTCTCTCACTCTCTCCTCTGTCTCACTCCTCTCTCACTCTCTCTCTCTCTCTCTCTCTCTCTCTCTCTCTCTCTCTCTCTCTCTCTCTCTCTCCTCTGTCTCTCTTCTCTCACTCTTTCGCTCTGTCATTCTCTCTTCTCTCACTCTCTCTCTCTGTCTCTCTCTTCTCTCACTCTCACTCTCTGTCTCTCTCTCTCTCTCTCTCTCTCTCTCTCCGTCTGTCTCTCTCTCGCTGTCTCTTTCTTCTCTCACTCTCTCTTCTCTCAGTCTCTCTCTCTTCTCTCACCTTCTCTCTGTCTCTCTTCTATCCCTCACTCTCTCTCTCTCTCTCTCTCTGTCTCTCTTCTCTCACTCTTTCGCTCTGTCATTCTCTCTTCTCTCACTCTCTCTCTCTGTCTCTCTCTTCTCTCACTCTCACTCTCTGTCTCTCTCTCTCTCTCTCTCTCTCTCTCTCTCTCTCCTCTGTCTCTCTTCTCTCACCTTCTCTCTGTCTCTCTTCTCTCCCTCACTCTCTCTCTCTCTCATGCTCTCTTCTCTCACTCTCTCCTCTGTCTCACTCCTCTCTCACTCTCTCTCTCTCTCTCTCTCTCTCTCTCTCCTCTGTCTCTCTTCTCTCACTCTTTCGCTCTGTCATTCTCTCTTCTCTCACTCTCTCTCTCTGTCTCTCTCTTCTCTCACTCTCACTCTCTGTCTCTCACTCTCGCTCTCTGCCTCCCTCTTCTCTCACTCTCTCTCTCCCTGTCTCTCTCTTCTCTCAGTTTCTCTCTCTCTCTTCTCTCACTCTCTCTGTCTCGCTCACTCTCGCTCTGTCTCTCTCTTCTCTCTCTCTCTCTCTCTCTCTCTCTCTCTCTCTCTCCCTCTCTCTCTCTCTATGTCTCCCTCTCTTCTCTCACTCTCTCCTCTGTCTCACTCCTCTCTCACTCTCTCTCTCTCTCTCCTCTGTCTCTCTTCTCTCACTCTTTCGCTCTGTCATTCTTTCTTCTCTCACTCTCTCTCTCTGTCTCTCTCTTCTCTCACTCTCACTCTCTGTCTCTCACTCTCGCTCTCTGCCTCCCTCTTCTCTCACTCTCTCTCTCCCTGTCTCTCTCTTCTCTCAGTTTCTCTCTCTCTCTTCTCTCACTCTCTCTGTCTCGCTCACTCTCGCTCTGTCTCTCTCTTCTCTCTCTCTCTCTCTCTCTCTCTCTCTCTCTCTCTCTATGTCTCCCTCTTCTCTCTCACTCTCTCTCTCTCTCTCTCTCTCTCTCTGTCTGTCTCTCTCTCGCTGTCTCTCTCTTCTATCTCACGCTCTCTCTCTCTCTCTCTCTCTCTCTCTCTGTCTGTCTCTCTCTCGCTGTCTCTCTCTCTCTCTTCTCTCACTCTCTCTCTGTCTCTCTTCTCTCCCTCACTCTCTCTCTCTATCTCACGCTCTCCTCTCTCACTTCTCTCTGTCTCTCTCTCTCTCTCTCTCTCAGTCTGTCTCTGTCTCATAAAAATGAGAATCAAAATTGTCAACGGGACAACAGTAACAACAATAACCAAGTGTCAAAATAACCATACCATCTCTCTCTCTCTCTCCCCCTCTGTGTCTCTCTCTCTCCCCCCCTCTCTGTCTCTGTCTCTGTCTCTTTCTCTCTCTCTCGCTCTCTCTCTCGCGTCTCTCTCTCTCTCTCTCTCTCTCTCTCTCTCTCTCTCCGTCTCTCTCAAACATGCTCAACTCTCCCCGCTCCCTTCATCTCTATATAGCTCCCTCTCTCCCCCTCTCTCTCTGTCTCTGTCTCTGTCTCTCTCTCTCTCTCTCTCTCTCTCTCTCTCTCTCTCTCTCTCCCTAACTCTCTCTCTCTCTCTCTCTCTCTCCATCTCTCTAACATGCTCTCCTTATCTCTTTATAGATCTCTCTCTCTCCCCTCTCTCTCTCTCTCTCTCTCTCTCTCTCTCTCTCTCTCTCTCTCCGTCTCTCTCTCTCTCCATCTCTCTCAAACATGCTCTCCTCTCCCAGCTCCCTTCATCTCTTTATAGCTCTCCCTCTCTCCCTCTCTCCCCTCCCCCCCCCCCTCTCTCCCCCCTCTCTCTCTCTCTCTCTCTCTCTCTCTCGCCGTCTCTCTCAAACATGCTCTCCTCCCCCAGCTCCCTTCATCTCTTTATAGATCTTTCTCTCTCTCTCTCTGTCTCTCTCTCTCTCTGTCTGTCTCTCTCTCTCTCTCTCTCTCTCTCTCTCTCCGTCTCTCTCTAACATGCTCTCCTCTCCCAGCTCCCTTCATCTCTTTATAGCTCCCCCCCCCTCTCTCTCTCTCTCTCTCCCTCTCTCTCGCTCTCCACCTCTCTCTCTATCACGCACATGCGCACACACACACACACACACACACACACACACACACACACACACACACACACACACACACACACACACACACACACACACACACACACACACACACACACACACACACACACACACACACTGAGGGAGAGGGTAGTACCAGTGTAGTAGTACTCTTCACAGTATGATTACATCGCAGTCATTCTGGTTAATTATTCATGCAGAGGCAGATCGCTGACATTTACCAAGACACACCCCTACCCACCTCCTAGAAATAATACTGAAATTGCTCTGAAAGAACCTATGATATGATGATATGTTGCTTAAATTGTCAATGTTTATACTGGTTGGTTGCCCCAAAGAAGCCTCAGCTAACTGATTGGCTATTTCAGGAGAGGAAATAGAGAAACCAATATAAGGCCTGACATTTGTCAATGTCCTGTTGACGTGAAGCATGGCTGGAGGTTGAAGGTCAATTTGTGCCAGTCACATAGATTACAGACAAGACAGAGAGGAGGAGTAGCAGGAGGAGGAGGAGGTGGAAGAGGAGCAGGAGTAGGAGGAGGGGGAGGAGGAGGAGGAGGAGGAGCGGGAGGAGGAGGGGGAAGAGAAAGAGTAGTTAGAGGAAGTAGATTCCAGTCATAAAGAGTGTTGTAGATAATGTTTCATAGGGCACTAGAGGGAATAGGCCATTTAATATACAGACTAATTTGGCAATACATAGCTTCTACCCAGACACGTTTGGTACATGGCTTGACCTTAGTGAATACAAGGACAGCCTCCTGCGCCAAACACAACACTTGTCCCTTTCAGATGGGATCTCTTTAAAAGTGATATGCAAATGAATGTAGTGGTGGGCCAATCACAGTCCCAGCTGGAGGAGAACGTTATCATAATCAGATAGGATTCACAAGGAAAAGCCATCAGGTAAGGCTAGCAGCACTCACCACTAGCGATACACAGCAGTTCCCTCTCTATCCCCCTTTCTCTCTCTTTCTTAGTATCTCTCTCTCTCTTTCTTTCTCTCTCTCTCTCTCTCTCTCTCTCTCTCTCTCACACAGTCTTTTATAAAACAAATTTGTACCTTTACGTTTTCGATTGGAGTTGAATATGGGCATAATAATGGTGCTTGAACAGCTAAGAAATAGTCCTGTCTGGTTTCATAAGCAGTCCATTTTGGAGCCCTGCTGGGTTCGCCAGTTGTAGTGTGATCTCCCTGTGAGAAGTGCGACTGGCGATCTGTGGGGCTCAGGATGACTCATCGGCATTCACAGACATGGCCGTCTATTCCATCAGTAATGAAGATGGCACTCTGGAAATAGACAAGGCTGAATAGGGCCCCCTGCCGAGTAGGCATAAACAGGCACGCACACACACACACACACACACACACACAGCCGATACACACGCTACTCTACACACACACACACACACATACGCACACACGCATACGCACACACGCATACACACATGCACACACCATCTGCATAGACACACACACTGCCGATACACACGCTACTCTACACACACACACACACACACACACACTGTTCAAGTCTCAGCATGAAAGAGAGAGATGGAAGAAAGGGGAAGTGAGAGAGGAATGCATTTAACTCCACATGTAGTTATCTATTTGAGGGTTAGGGTTCTGAATTGGCCATGAAAGCTGGATAAAGATGTTATCTGTGCTGTGGAATGAGCTTCCTGTCAGTCCAGAAATGGGAATAGGAATTTGGTGTTTGGTGGTCTGTCTTGGCAAGCACCTCACTGGCCATCTCTATCTCTCTCTGTGATTGACAACCCCGCAGCACCCAACGACCTTTCCCTGAGAACAAGCATCGCACCGGGACAACGCACCACATTCCATCGTTACCGTGGCAACCCGAGAACCACTCACAGAGCAGAGTGAGGCACAAGCACGCAATACAGGTGGTATGAAAAACACCCAAGTACCCTCAGGAAAGAAATAAACACACAGGGGATTGGGGAACTAGTTTCGGCTGGAAGCTATGGCGTGGTGCAGACCAGAGTACACCATTTAGGCAAAGGGCACAGAGCACTCCTACCTCACATTATCACCTTGTGATAGATGGAATGGAAAAGTGGGAGTGGTCTACTGCTCTCTCTTGTCACTGTAACTGGTCACAGGGTTTGTTATTGTAGCTATGTGCAAAAAGGAAATGCCATGACTTAAATGGTGCCCCGTGTGAGGGGTATCTCTAGGTAGGTAGTCAATGAATTGACATGATCGCTGTGTTTACATCGGAGATGTTGCATGGGGTTTTGAGGGAATCTCTGAAAATACCTATTTTGATTAGTCAGGATAGAGTAGTGCTGTCTTGACGGTCGCCAATGTTCTCTGTGTTCCAAGGTCAGTTACCTAGAATGTAATAATACAAACCATTCAGAATGGCTGTCATACATTCTAAGAACATCCTGTGAACGTTTTAAGAACACTCCACTATGCATCAGAACTAATGGAACAGCATCCTGCCAACACCATAATAAAACGCCTGGGAAAAGCACATTGCTTTCAACCAGTTCTCTTTGACATGTTATGCCATTTGACCATTGGCTTTGCCATTGTCCTTGTCCTACAAAGCCATACTGAACTTCACACTGAATCCATCTTCTCCTTCATATGGATCACCGTTTGTGTTTTGGGTGTCATAAAAGATACATGTCAAATAACACCATTTGACACATCAAATAACACCATTCTATTATAGAATGTTGTGTGTGCTGAATTTGCGCGTGCAAGCCAAGCGCCACCACTACAATCAGCAGCGCTGTCAAAGCTGTACAAAAAAAGTCTGCAAACACCGACCACCGATATTTTTTTTATTGAACTTTTATTTTACTAGGGCCCCCTATTTGTTCTACCGGATGGGAAAACGTCTGTGTGAGCATTTGAAATAAAGATATTTGCAAAAAAAATTATCCTGCTCGTTTGATCCTGATCTTATTTCAAATGCTCAGACAGACATATTTTTTTCTTACAAATATCTTCGATACATTTATTTGCACCTTCTGGTGTAGCTAGCTAGCTTTAGCATAGTACCTAGCTAGCACCAATGCAACCAGCCTGAAAACAATAACCAGTAGAAACTGCAGTCATTTTCAGTATTCTTAGCAATGATTTAGGAATCTATATGTGAGTAAGTATTAGCTAGGTAGCCCCTTGTTGTTCTCCTATTGAAATCAAACATCAGTTCATGAAAAATAACTAGCTAGCCAGCTACTTAACCCTGTTGCCCAAAGCTAACGTTATAAACTGCTAGCTAGCTTCATCTGACTAGTGAGGCTTGACTGGACCGGGTTATGTGTTGTGAAGCTAGCCACAATAAGGAATAGCCACAATAGTGGAATTTGCCCTTTCCTTTCAAAATAAAAGTCCCCTGTTGAAAATGACTCAGGATACAAATGGTGGAATCATGCCATATTTAAACTAGATAATGTTAAGCAAGGTTGGAGTGTTGGAAAATGGAACAAGAAATGTGATATCAGTCTACTCGGTGACACCTACAGAACACAACTGTGAAGAGTTTACGCAGGACTTTGACTGTGGGAAATTACCAGCCCCAGTCAACCTATTGTGCGTATTGATGTTCATATTGCACTGTAGAGCCTTACCTAAGGATTGGGGATCAATGAAATGGGGTATCAGTCTACTCAGTACACAAGTGTTTTTTTCTCCTCAGAGTTATCAGGCTCCAAAACATCCATGTTGTATTGTTTTTCCTCTGGAATAGTGTAGGTTGACTGGCACAATAAATGTGTTTCAATTCACAGTGGTTTCTGCAATTAGAGCTACGACGCTACTGTTCTGTGGGTGTCACTGAGTAGGCTGATACCCCATGACATTGATCTACAATCCTTAGGTAAGGCTGTAGTGAAATAAGTATGCCCCCAATGCAATTATAAAGTCTAATACAGCCACTGTGTGATTTCAACAGATTTTTGTCAAATTAACAAGTTATTGCCTAGTGTTGAATTTATATAACAACATTCCAAACTCGTTTAGCATGATCTATTCCATTATGGCATGATTCCACTATTTGTATCACTTTCAATTAGAGACTTTTATTTTGAAGGTGAACCACACGTTCCTCTATTGTGGCTAGTCCTTATTGTGGCTAGCTTCACATAGGTGGGTTCGAGCATCATCAATCAAATAAGAACTGTCTTATAAATTAGGGGTATTTAAATTATGACACCTAGCTAGATAGTTAGCTAGCTAACTATAGCTACTGATCCAGATTATGTTATTTTTCTATGTTTTTGGGAAGAATATTGTTTGCATCCATCAGCTAGCTAGCTTCTTTTTCCCCCCAGCCCTGTCAGAGCTTGGGGAAGGGTGTCTGTGGTCGTATGGCAGTGGCAGGTGCACGAGACAAAACTTTACCAGCATCACAGCATACATATCGGTGAATCGCTATGACATATGAAATACGAGTGATAGTGTAATCAATGTGTAGTAACTACTTAACTTAAGGATCTAATATAATACATTAGAGCTGATAAAAGTTAATACAAAAAAAACATGCATTTTTTTGTACCATCATCTTTGAAACTAAAGAGAAAGGCCATGATGTATTATTCCAGCCAAGGCGCAATTTATATTTTGCCCACTAGATGGCAGCAGTTTGTGTGAAGTTTTAGACGGATCAAATTAACCATTGCATATATGTTCAAAATGTTGTATCAAGACTGCCCAAATGTGCCTAATTGATTTATGAATACATTTTAAGTGCACTGTCCTCAAACAATAGCATGGTATTCCTTCACTGCAGGTATTCCCAAACTGGGCAATGCCGTTGGGGGTACCCCAAATAAAAATGTGATTCACATTTCTAAAAAAAAACATTTTTGTTTTAGATTTTTTTCTTCTTCACATTTTCGAACAGTCCATTTACTAAGGCCCTCATCCATAGACACACATACCAGCTCTACTGGTAGTACTGCTACTACCAGCAGTACTACACCTGCACCTGTCCACGACACAAGTTGTTCTGCTTCCACGAGTACATCCAATGCCAGCATCAGTAATTCTAAATTTGTTGTAGCCCAGCTTGCATGGACACTGACAGTTGTGAATCTGATGCAGCCGAATAGCTACTGCCCCTTACCCGGGAAAGCACAGAACAACAGACAGGGACGTTGGACATCGAAGAGGCACAAATATGATGAGAACTACATTGTTTTGGGATTCACTTATACTGGGAGTAGTGCCTTTCCTCAGCCACAGTGTGTTATATGTGATAAAGTACTATCTCACAACTCAATGAAACCTTCACCCTTGCACCAACATTTAGAAACAAAACATGCTAGCTACCGAGTCGCTAGGACAGGCAAGCCCCATACTATTGTGGAGGACCTAATTCTTCCTTCTACAGCAGATATGGCTGGGACAATGCTGGGGGAAAAGGCAAAATAAACTACACAGACAATGCCTTCGTCAAACAACACTGTTTCACGATGCATCAGTGACATGGCAGGAGATGTTTTGAAACAATTACTGCTTCGCATACAAGCCAGTGAATTCTATGCGTTACAGCTGGATGAGTCAACAGATGTGGCGGGCCTGGCACAGCTCCTGGTATATGTCCATTACGTTTATGGGGGGTCAATTAAGGAAGACATCCTCTTCTGGAAACCAGGACAACAGGAGAGAATCTTTTTAAAGTACTGGACAGCTTTGTGACATCAGATGGACTTTGGTGGTCAAGATGTGTTGGTATCTGTACTGATGGCGCAAAATCCATGACAGGGAGACATAGTGGAGTGGTAACGCGATGCCACTTGGGTACACTGCAGGATCCACCGAGAGGCTCTTGCTCAACATACAGAAGTGCACTGGTTATCTAGGGGCAAAGTGTTGAGAGATGAGCTTAAAGTTTTATTTTCTGATCATAATATTCACTTCTCTGACGGCTTGCATGATGATGAGTTCCTCATATGACTGGCCTATCTGGGTGATGCTTTTTCTCACCTGAATGATCTGAATCTAGGATTACAACTATATCCAATGTGCGAGGCTATGATTAAGAAGTTGGAGTGCTTCTCTGTCTGCATTAACAAGGACAACGCACAGGTCTTTCCATCATTGTGTGATTTTTTTTGGGTGCAAATGAACTCAAGCTTACGGACAATGTCAAATGTGATATTGCGTAGCACCTGAGTGAGTTGGGTGTGCAATTACACAGGTACTTTCCCGAAACAGATGACACAAACAACTGGATTTGTTATCCCTGTCATGCGCTGCCTCCAGTCCAGTTAGTGATATCTGAACAAGAGAGCCTCATCGAAATTGCAACAAGCAGTTCTGTGAAAATGTGATTTAATCAGATGCCACTGTCAGATTTCTGGACTGGGCTGCGCTCAGAGTATCCTGCTTTGGCAAATCGCGCTGTTAAGACACTGATGCCCTTTTCAACCACGTACCTATGTTAGAGTGGATTCTCGGCCCTCACTAGCATGAAAACTAAATACAGGCACAGACTGTGTGTGGAAAAGGATTTAAGACTGAGACTCTCCAATACAACCCAACATTGCAGAGTTATGTGCATCCTTTCAAGCACACCCTTCTCATTAACCTGTGGTGAGTTACTCACAATTGTCGATGAACAAATAAGGTTTTATATGTAAGATGGTTAAATAAAGAGCACAATTATTGATTATTATTATTATTATTATTTGTGCCCTGGTCCTATAAGAGCACTTTGTCACTTCCCACAAGCCGGGTTGTGACAAAAACTCACACTCATTCTTATGTTTAATAAATGTATTGTATAGTGTGTGTGGCAGGCTTACAATGATGGCACGCAGCTGATGGTACGCAGCTGGAGGTTGAATGTTTGAAGGGGTACAGGACTATAAAAAGTTTGGGAACCACTGTTTCACTGTCATAGGTACTGTAATTGGACAGTGCAGTTAGATTAAAAATAATGTAAGCTTTCTGCCCATATCAGATGTGTCTATGTCCTGGGATTTGTTTTGTTTCTTACAACCTCATACTAATCACATTAGCCTACGTTAGCACAACCATCCCGCGGGGAGGACACAGATCCCATAGAGGTTAATTACATATGAATACGCCAGCGTCATATAGCGATGGCCTCGCTCTACCTTCATTACACTACCTCTTTTATACCTCCTTATTCTACCCTCCCTTTCTTTTGTTCTCTCTCTCTGTCTTTCACCACTCACTCTTTGTCTGACCAGCTACCTATTATCCTTCCTTTTCTCTCTTTGTCTTTCTGTCAGTCTCTGTCCTTCACCACTATCTCTCCATCTGACACTTTACCGTCATTAGCACAGAACCTCTTCTTTACCTTTCACCCTTTGCATTTATCATTCCCTTTCTCTGTTTCTCCTTCTTTCTGTCTTTCTGTCCTCCGCCTTTCTCCGTCTGACTAGCGGTCACCTCCAGTGGGCAGCTGCAGAACTGGGCCTTTGAAGGACTAAACCTGGCTTTGTTGACATGGTAACGCGGTGATGACTGGAGCGGAGAGAGATAGAGAGGGAGAGATAAAGACCGAGAGGGAGAGATCAAGAGAGAGAGGAGAACGGGGAAGGGAGAGGGATTAGAGACAAGGAGAGATAAAGAGAGAGAAAATAGATAGAGGGAGAAGAGAGAGAGAGTGTTTGTGTGCTTTTCTGTCTCTTAGTGCAGGACGAATGTCATTGATGCCCTATACACCATGCCAAGGTGTCCCCAGTATATTCTGGTGTTTTTCTAGACAGCAGTGCCTCCAGGCTCTTCCCAGAAGGTGCCCTTGATATCCTGATCTCTCTCTTTCTGTTCTATCTCTCCCCTCTCTGTTCTATCTCTCCTCTCTTCCCTGGACCTATCACAAGGTGAAACAGGGGAATCGTTTACTTTGCACCCATCACTGCTCTAAATGAGATGCCCATCATAGAGGGTGGTAGAAGTGTGTGTTTGTGTGTGTCAGTATGTGTGTGTGTGCGCAGGTGCATGTGTGTGTGTCAGTATGTGTGTGTGTGTGCGTGAGTAGGGAGGGAGTAGGGAACAGTGGGCTAGGCACAGTAAGAGGTTTTGCCTCCCCGATCGATCACTGCTTCCTCTGCCTGTCAATGTGTGTGTGTGTGTGTGTGTGTGTGTGTGTGTGTGTGTGTGTGTGTGTGTGTGTGTGTGTGTGTGTGTGTGTGTGTGTGTGTGTGTGTGTGTGTGTGTGTGTGTGTGTGTGTGTGTGTGTGTGTGTGTGAGAGAGAGAGAGAGAGAGAGAGAAGAGAGGTATCGCAGGGGAGAGAAACAGTGAATGAGGGAAAAAAGAGGTAGTAAAAGAAGAGAGAGAAAGAGAGAGAATGCAGGTCTCAATCAGTAGAGGTAGAGTGAGATAGATGCTATGTGGGCTCTAAGGTAGATTACCCTGATGATGAGACTGCATCACAACCCTGGTCAACAGTAGTGGACTACAGTGCCTTGCAAAACTATCCTATTTTGTTGCATTACAGCCTGTAATTTAAATTGATTTTTATTTGGATTTCATGTAATGGACATACACAAACTAGTCAGAGTTGGTGAAGTGAAATGAAAAAAATAACTTGTAAAAAAGGATCTGGTGCAACCAATTACCTTCAGAAGTCACATAATTAGTTAAATAAAGTCCACCTGTGTGCAATCTAAGTGTCACATGATCTGTAACATGATCTCAGTATATATACACCTGTTCTGAAAGACCCCAGAGTCTGCAACACCACTAAGCAAGGGGCACCACCAAGCAAGCAGCACCATGAAGACCAAGGAGCGCTCCAAACAGGTCAGGGACAAAGTTGTGGAGAAGTACAGATCAGGGTTGGGAACTAAAAAAATATCTGAAACTTTGCACATGCCACGGAGCACCATTAAATCCATTATAAAAAAAATGGAAAGAATATGGCACCACAACAAACCTGCCAAGAGAGCGCCACCCACCAAAACTCACGGACCAGGCAAGGAGGGCATTAATCAGAGAGGCAAGAAAGAGACCAAAGATAACCCTGAAGGAGCTGCAAAGCTCCACAGCGGAGATTGGAGTATCTGTCCATAGGACCACTTAAAGCTGTACACTCCACAGAGCTGGGCTTTACGGAGGAGTGGCCAGAAAAAAAATCCATTGCTTAAAGAAAAAATAAGCAAACATGTTTGGTGTTCGCCAAAAGGCATGTGGGAGACTCCCCAAACATCTGGAAGAAGGTACTCTGGTCAGATTTAGCTTTTTGGCCATCAAGGAAAACACTATATCTGGCGCAAACCCCGAGAACACCATCCCCACAGTGAAGCATGGTGGTGGCAGTATCATGTTGTGGGGATGTTTTTCATCAGCAGGGAAACTGGTCAGAAATGAAGGAATGAAGGATGGTGCTAAATACAAGGAAAATCTTGAAGGAAACCTGTTTCAGTCTTCCAGAGATTTGAGACTAGGACCTTCCAGCAGGACAATGACCCTAAGCATATTGCTAAAGCAACACTTGAGTGGTTTAAGGGGAAACATTTAAATGTCTTGGAATGGCCTAGTCAAAGCCCAGACCTCAATCCAATTGAGAATATTTGATATGACTTCAAGATCCATCCAACTTGAAGGAGCTGGAGCAGTTTTGCCTTGAAGAATGGACAAAAATCCCAGTGGCTAGATGTGCCAAGCTTATAGAGACATAACCCAAGAGACTTGCAGCTGTAATTGCTGCAATAGGTGTCTCTACAAAGTATTGACTTTGGGGGGTGAATAGTTATGCAAGCTCAAGTTTCCTGTTTTTTTATTTTGCATATTTTGCATCGTCAAAGTGATAGACATGTTGTGTAAATCAAATGATACAAGGCAACAAAATAGGAAACATGCCAAGGGGGTGAATACTTTCGCAAGCCATTGTATATAGGGAACACACAAACACACACAATCTCTCTCCTAGACACAAATGCAGGATCAGAATCTGGGGTAAAAGTGAACAAACAGGCGGAGGTGTATAGACCAGTGTTACGATGAACAGGGTGGAAAGTGGCTCAGCATGGCAGGGTAGGGCGCGGTGTGATGTGGTGTGTGTGTGTATGTGTGTGTGTGTTTGTCTGTGTGTGTGTGTTTGTCACCCTGGTACCCGGTCATCTGCTCCACTGGAGCAGCGGAGGTGCTTTGATCAGGCTCTGCCTCCGCTGTGACACCCCTGCTGGGTGGAGACACACATGCGTGCACGAACGCATACTCATTCAAGTATTTTTCTTTCTTTTTTAAAAACGATTTTCTACATTGTAGAATGGTAGTGAAGACATCAACACTATGAAATAACAAATATGGACTCATGTAGTAACCAAAAAAGTGTTAAACAAAGTAAAATATATTTTAGATTTTAGATTCTTCAAAGTAGCCACCCTTTGCCTTGATAACAGCTTTGCACACTCTTGGCATTCTCTCAACCAGCTTCACCTGGTATGCTTTTCCAACAGTCTTGAATGAGTTCCCACATATGCTGAACACTTGTTGGCTGCTTTTCCTTCACTCTGCAGTCCAACTCATCCCAAACCATCTCAATTGGGTTGAGGTCGGGTGATTGTGGAGGCCATTTCATCTGATGCAGCACTCCATCACTCACTTTCTTGGTCAAATAGCCCTTACTCATAGGGTCATTGTCCTGTTGAAAAACATATGATAGTCCCACTAAGCGGGCTCCCGAGTGGTGCAGCGGTCTAGGGCACTGCATCTCAATGCTTGAGGCGTCACTGAATCAAATCAAATCAAACTTTATTTGTTACATGCACCGAATACAAGAAGTGTAGACCTTACCGTGAAATTCTTCCTTACAAGCCCTTGACTAAAAAGTAACACAATAACGAGGCTATATTATTATTTACCTTTATTTAACGAGGCAAGTCAGTTAAGAACAAATTACTTATTTTCAATGACAGCCTAGGAATAGTGGGTTAACTGCCTTGTTCAGGCGCAGAACAGCAGATTTTTACCTTGTCAGCTCAGGGATTCAATCTTGCAACCCATCGGTTACAAGTCCAACACTCTAACCACTAGGCTACCTGCTGCCCTGTGTACAGGGGGCACCAGTACCGAGTCAGTGTGCGGGGGTACAGGTTCGAAGTAATTTGCACATGTAGATGGGGTGAAGTGACTATGCATATGTCATGATGCTGGCCTTGGGTAGGTTTATGACAGTCATAAATACCTCTCCCCCCTTTTTTCCTCTCTCTACCCTACTGATGTGACTATTGAAAATCCCTTGGTTAATTAACATAGAGATTCTGGGAACATGAGAAGGTGGGGGGAATTGAACCATATTTTGGTAATCCAACCAGTTCAACATATGCGTTGGTACTTAATGAATATGATGTCAGTTCGGTTGTCATCTGAGACATTCTTATCAATGATAGGATGACATAAACGGTACAGTGGAAAGTCTACACATTATAGTTATCAGATTCACATGGAATTGTTGTGCAATTTAAATGTTTGAATATGAAATTATTTGTGAGGGGATGAAATGTGATTTTAACTTCTAAAATGTGAGAATTGGGTTTTCATGAGTGAATTAGGCCCGACTCAGTAGCCCGCCCACGTGAAGAGACATTGGTTATAAACTATGAAACACAGCCTCCTCTCCCTTCCTATTTAAAGCCTTGACGACAATATAACTTCCTGTTTTGGGTACATTAGGATGACGATCCAAAGTCAGAAAGGTTCAGATAATAACTACAGAACAAAGCCAACCTCAGCATGAGCGTTGGTTGTGAATGGTATGAACTTTGAGCTCTTATTCACTACAGAAGTGATACCTCCTAGCCGTTGAGTTAGCAACAGCAGCTGAAAACGTGGACTAGGAAAGAACAGACAGAGTATCCCTTCTACCACACAACGACGTTACTACAACCACCAGAAGCATTCTTCCGAGGACAGGAAGATCTCTGTTGGCCAACACGACCTGCATCTACGACCAACCTACCGAAGAGCAGCTCAGAGTAAATATTTATTGCATTTTCCTTTTCCAAATGGGCGGTAATTTAGAATGCATAAGATTCTGTATTTACGATAGAATAGCTGCCTATGGCCTGATAGAGACATCGCTTCTTCCTTTGTTCTTCAGTCTTCCCGCTCTTTCACTCAAACCCAGCCCCCTTTTCTTTGTGTAACCAGCTGTCATATCTGTTCCGTCTGCTAGGGACATTTTCCTTTATGGTATAATTTGTAATCAAGGTATGATTAATTCTGTGTATATGTAATTCTGTGTGATTAGTTAGGTATTTAGTAAATAAATAATTAAACCCAATTTTGTATTGCTGATTCAACTCATTAGCCAGGGTTCGTGAAGATAACCAAGAATTTATAACTTTCAGATGAGACTGAAATAAGGTGACGATTAATATTGACTGCTATTGATGTAAAATATTACTAGGTCTTTAAGAGTTTATTCGGAAGATAACTGCTCAATAAATATTATTTCGTGGTGCCCCGACTTTCTAGTTCATTACATTTACATGATTAGCACAATCAGGTAATATTAATTACAGAGAAAGGATTTTATAGAATAGCATGTCATATCACTTAATCCGGCATAGTTAACAACACGTAGATAATAAATAACAAGTAGCAGTAGTGTAAAAACAAATGGAGGGAGGGTCAATGTAATAGTTCGGTGGCCATTTGATAAATAGTTTAGCAGTCTTATGGCTTGGGGATAGAAGCTGTTAAGGAAGAATTTGCGCTCCGGTACCGCTTGCCGTGCGATAGCAGAGAAAACAAGTCTATGACTTGGGTGACTGGAGTCTTTGACAATTTTATGGGCTTTCCTCTGACAGTGCCTATTATATAGGTCCTGGATGGCAGAAATCTTGGCCCCAATGATGTACTGGGCCGTACGCACTACCCTCTGTAGCACCTTATGGTCAGATGCCGAGCAGTTGCCATACCAGGCGGTGATGCAACCGGTCAGGATGCTCTCGATGGTGCAGCTATAGAACTTTATGAGGATCTGGGGACCCATGCCAAATCTTTTCAGTCTCCTGAGGAGAAAAAGGTTTTGTCTTGCCCTCTTCACGACTGTCTTGGTGTGTTTGGACTATGATAGATCGTTGGTGATGTGGACACCAAGGAATTTGAAACTCTCGACCCGCTCCACTACAGCCAGTTGCCTCTGATCTCCTGCTCACATTGAGGGAGATAGGCTGTTTCATCGTTGTCGTTGTTCAGGCCTACCAGTCTTGTGTGGTCAGCAAACTTAATGATGGTGTTGGAGTCCTGTTTGACCATACAGTCGTGGGTGAACAGGAAGTACAGGAGGGGACTAAGTACACACCCCTGAGGGGCCCCAGTTTTGAGGATCAGCGGGGCTGACATGTTGTTGCCTACCCTTACCACCTTACCCTTGCCTACCCTTGCCTACCCTTACCACCATCAGGAAGTCCAGGATCCAGTTGCAGAGGGAGGTGTTTAGTCCCAGGTTCCTTAGCTTAGTGATGAGCTTCGTGGGAACCATGGTGTTGAACACTGAGCTGTAGTCAATGAACAGAATTCTCACGTAGGTGTTCCTTTTGTCCAGGTGGGAAAGGGCAGTGTGGCGTTTGATTGAGAACGCGTCATCTGTGGATCTGTTGGGGTGTATGCGAATTGGAGTGGGTCTAGGGTATCCGGGAGGATGCTGTTGATGTGAGCCATGACCAGCCTTTCAAAGCACTTCATGGCTACCGACGTGAGTGCTACGGGGCGGTAATCATTTAGGCAGGTTACCTTCGCTTCCTTAGGCACAGGGACTATGGTGGTCTGCTTGAAACATATAGGTATTACAGACTCAGTCACGGAGAGGTTGAAAATGTCAGTGAAGACTCTTGCCAGTTGGTCCGTGCATCCTTTGAGTACACGTCCTGGTAATCCATCTGGCCCTGCGGCTTTGTGAATGTTGACCTGTTTAAAGGGCTTGCTCACATCGGCTACCGAGAGCGTTATCACACAGTCATCCAAAACAACTGGTGCTCTCGTGCATGCTTCAGTGTTGCTTGCCTCGAAGCGGGCATAAAATGCATTTAGCTCATCTTGTAGGCTCGCGTCAATGGGCAGCTTGCGTCTGGGTATCCCTTTGTAGTCCTTAATAGTTTTCAAGTCCTGCCACATCTGACGAGCGTCAGAGCCGGTGTAGTAGGATTC
>NW_027260886.1:152500-155000 GCF_045791955.1 Oncorhynchus clarkii lewisi
ATGTGTGGCGTACACATACATGTGTATCACCACTGTATGTAAGCACAAAATGCTATTAGACCCTACCAGTACCAGTCAGAGCTTACCCTCTCTTGGGCTCTGGGTGGAAGGATCCAACTATAGGCCAACGCTATCACTAGCACTAACACTAAGCTAACGCTAACACTAACACTGACATGAAAGCTAACGCTAACCCTAACACTAACACGAAAGCTAACACTAACACTAAAGCTAACGCTAACACTAACACTAACACGAAAGCTAACGCTACCACTAAAGCTAATGCTAACACTAACACTAAAGCTAACACTAACACTGAAGCTAACACTAAAGCTAACACTGACACTAAAACTAACACTGACTCTAAAGCTAACACTAAAGCTAACATTAAAGCTAGCCTTCACAGCAGAGAAACCCTACAAAGCACCTGCCATCCTGCATTGGGGGAGACAGAAAGTGAAATAGATGGACAGAGTAAGAGGAAGAGATAAGAATGGATAGACAGGAAGAGAGGAGAGGAGAGATCATTGGGCTGTGTCTGAGATGGAGGGAAATAAGGAGAAATAGAGGGAAAGAGGGACAGAAATAGATAGATGAAGAGATGAAAAGTAGAACGGGAGAGATGAGGGCTCTCTCAGATGGTGGGAAAGATGGAAGGGAGGAGAGAGAGGAACAGAAAACAGGATAGACAGACAAAAGGGGGGAAAAGGAGAAGAGAGAGCAAAACACTGTATCTGAGATGAGGGAAAGCACAAGAGAGAAAGGAGGAGAGGAGAGAGAGATAGACCATAAGGCTGAGTCTCAGGTGGAGGTGCTGTGAGACCTGTCAGGTGACACAACTGCTGTCAGTCACAAACTGTTTGCGTGATGCCCAGGGAGTTTATCACTCTGGGAGAGGAAGAGGAAGTTAAAAGGATGCTGTGCACTCTTTAATTCTTCTTCATTTTCTTCCTCCTCTTCCTCTCTCTCTCTATCTCTCTCCTTCTCTTCTTCTCTCCCTCCTTCTGCTCATCTGTCTGTAGTCTCCAGACTCCATGTGGTGCAGTGTGGCATGTGTGTGTGTGTGTGTGTGTGTGTGTGTGTGTGTGTGTGGACAGGGATGGCTGAGTGTGAATGTGGCCGTGGAACTCTGCCAAGCCTGGCAGAGGGGAGGGGGAGTCGCTAGTCTTTGTTCTTTGTTGATGAAAAGAGGAATTGAATCCCTCTCTCCCTCCCTCTCTTATCTCCCTCCCTCTCCATCTTTCTCTTCTTCTCTCTCTTCATCTCCCTCGCTGACCCCCCCCCCCCCCCCTCTCCTTATTTCACTCCACTAAGGCCCACATAACTCTGCTCTACCTAATTAAACTTTAATCTCCAATAGTGCACAAATGACCTGCCATGCAATCGACTGTAGCCTCCTTGGATAGAGGAGTGGATATGGACAGAAGGTTAGAGGGATGGGGGGGTGGGGGTGGATATGGACAGAAGAATAGAGGGATAGGGGGGTGGATTGAAGGTCACACTCTCCTGGCAGGAAGAACATCTCCTCTCCTCCCCCCTCTCTCTCCCTCTCTTTCCGTCTCTGTCTCTCTGTGTGTAGAGAACCCAGGAGCAGTTGTGGATGTGTGTAAATGGATCAGTCAGCTGAAGCCTCTGTCTCAGCCAGTGAACGTCCTCCTCACCTGGTTGTAAGCACACACACATACACACTCACACTCACACACACACACTCACACTCACACACATACAGAGATCCCTGCACATTCCTCTCCTCTGCTTGGCCTGTTTCCCACCTCACACACACAGCCTGTTCTAGGACAACACTTTCAGCCATTTTGAACCATGCAGAGGATGGAGGGCGTATCCACAGAAATATGGTGTGTGTGTGCTTGTGTGTGATGTGACTAATCAAGCAGATCTAATGATAATCACCTTTAATCACTCTGTCTCCAGTGTCCAGTGTGTGTGTGTGTGTGTGTGTGTGTGTGTGTGTGTGTGTGTGTGTGTGTGTGTGTGTGTGTGTGTGTGTGTGTGTGTGTGTGTGTGTGTGTGTGTGTGTGTGTGTGTGTGTTAATGTGTATGTGTCTGGCCAGACTATGAAGGTGAGTCATGGCGAGAGCGTGTCCGTGTCACACAGTCTGTTGCCACAGTGATAGAGGCTGTATGTTTCCATTCCTCTGTGACGTCAGCTAGCTGTCACCAGTGAGGACAGACAACAAAAACACAATGTGCGGAAGGAAAGGTAGGAACATTATACACAAATACAACCAGAGGAAGGATTTCATTGACTCCTTTATAGTGCCTCTGATGTGGCGACAAGACAAGGACAGAACTATTATACCCTGGTCTGCGTTGGTCTTCATAGAAGTTGGACGATGCTGCGTTTGTTTTGATCTAAATGTTGTTTTCTTACAGTGTTACACAGAGTGGAGGTGTGTCTACATCTAACTGTAGACTGTCCAAGGTAAGGGGGTGTGTCTACATCTAACTGTAGACTGTCCAAGGTAAGGGGGTGTGTCTA
>NW_027260886.1:160000-167500 GCF_045791955.1 Oncorhynchus clarkii lewisi
CCAGGGCAGATTGCAGAGGTCTTGAAAAAGAAGAGTCAACACTGCAAATGTTGACTCTTTACATACTTCATGTAATTGTCAATAAAAGCCTGCTTGTAATTATACTTCAGTATTCCACAATAACATCTGACAAAAAATATCTAAAGACACTGAGGCAGCAAACTTTGTGAAAATTAATATTTGTGTCGTTCTCAAAACTTTTGGCCACGACTGTATAACCTGCAAGTGGAAGCATAAGAGTTGTTGACCATTAGTTTACTCCAAAATAATAAAGAAGGAAAATATAATTTGTTTACTCCAGTTAGGGGAGGGGTGGTAGTTAGGGGAGAAATATAATTTGTTTACTCCAGTTAGGGGTAGGGGGGTTAGGGGGGAAATATAATTTGTTTTCTAGTTAGGGGAGGGGGGGTTAGGGGGGTAGGGGGAAAATATAATTTGTTTACTCCAGTTAGGGGAGGGGTGGTAGTTAGGGGGAAAATATAATTGGTGTTTACTCCAGTTAGGGGAGGGGTGGTAGTTAGGGGGAAAATATAATTTGTTTACTCCAGTTAGGGGAGGGGTGGTAGTTAGGGGGAAAATATAATTTGTTTACTCCAGTTAGGGGAGGGGTGGTAGTTAGGGGGGAAATATAATTTGTTTACTCCAGTTAGGGGAGGGGTGGTAGTTAGGGGGAAAATATAATTTGTTTACTCCAGTTAGGGGAGGGGTGGTAGTTAGGGGGAAAATATAATTTGTTTACTCCAGTTAGGGGAGGGGTGGTAGTTAGGGGGAAAATATAATTTGTTTACTCCAGTTAGGGGAGGGGTGGTAGTTAGGGGGAAAATATAATTTGTTTACTCCAGTTAGGGGAGGGGTGGTAGTTAGGGGGGAAATATAATTTATTTACCCCAGTTAGGGGAGGGGTGGTAGAGTTAGGGGGAAAATATAATTTGTTTACTCCAGTTAGGGGAGGGGTGGTAGTTAGGGGGAAAATATAATTTGTTTACCCCAGTTAGGGGAGGGGTGGTAGTTAGGGGTAAAATATAATTTGTTTACTCCAGTTAGGGGAGGGGTGGTAGTTAGGGGGAAAATATAATTTGTTTACTCCAGTTAGGGGAGGGGTGGTAGTTAGGGGGGAAATATAATTTGTTTTCTCCAGTTAGGGGAGGGGTGGTAGTTAGGGGGAAAATATAATTTGTTTACTCCAGTTAGGGGAGGGGTGGTAGTTAGGGGGAAAATAGAATTTGTTTACTCCAGTTAGGGGAGGGGTGGTAGTTAGGGGGAAAATAGAATTTGTTTACTCCAGTTAGGGGAGGGGTGGTAGTTAGGGGGAAAATAGAATTTGTTTACTCCAGTTAGGGGAGGGGTGGTAGTTAGGGGGAAAATAGAATTTGTTTACTCCAGTTAGGGGAGGGGTGGTAGTTAGGGGGAAAATATAATTTGTTTACTCCAGTTAGGGGAGGGGTGGTAGTTAGGGGGAAAATATAATTTGTTTACTCCAGTTAGGGGAGGGGTGGTAGTTAGGGGGAAAATATAATTTGTTTACTCCAGTTTGGGGAGGGGTGGTAGAGTTAGGGGGAAAATATAATTTGTTTACCCCAGTTAGGGGAGGGGTGGTAGTTAGGGGAGAAATATAATTTGTTTACTCCAGTTTGGGGAGGGGTGGTAGAGTTAGGGGGAAAATATAATTTGTTTACCCCAGTTAGGGGAGGGGTGGTAGTTAGGGGAGAAATATAATTTGTTTACTCCAGTTAGGGGAGGGGTGGTAGTTAGGGGGGAAATATAATTTGTTTACTCCAGTTAGGGGAGGGGTGGTAGTTAGGGGGGAAATATCATTTGTTTACTCCAGTTAGGGGAGGGGTGGTAGTTAGGGGGAAAATATAATTTGTTTACTCCAGTTAGGGGAGGGGTGGTAGAGTTAGGGGGAAATATAATTTGTTTACCCCAGTTAGGGGAGGGGTGGTAGAGTTAGGGGGAAAATATATACATTTAAAATAATATATTTACAAAAAAATATGAGTGGAGGATTGGAAATGATGCAGATACTTACATTGACAGAATCCACAATCTATCTGCAGTATTAATGCTGATCTACCCCCCCCCCCCCCCCCAAAAAAAACAACACACATTCCTACATTAGATCCATCTGCCTCTAGAAAGGATAGATCAGTATCTGCTGCACGTGATGGGGAGCGTGTGTGTGTGTGTGTGTGTGTGTGTGTGTGTGTGTGTGTGTGTGTGTGCGTGCATGCCTGTGTGTGTGTGTTTGTGTTTAGACAAAAACACACCCACACTTTCAGTGAAGCGTGAAAGTGAATGATGGTGTTGCCTCTCTGAGTCCCTTAGCAGAAGGCCCAAACAGCCGTGCTGGAGAGGGAGGCTTACGCACGCACACACACACACACATGCACACACACACACATGCACACACACACTAACACCCAGTGCCACCTCGACAGTGCTACCCAATGCCCAGCACAGACAACGACTGTAACCATGGTAGCAGTGACTACCATGACAGTGAGGCTGATGCTCTTATCCGTCTCATATCCATGGAACGGGGCTGCATTTCCTTCCTTGACCCCACAGGATGGTTGAAAGCAAAATGGCGGACAGGAAGAGCAAGTCATCTCAGATAAGTTGAAGGAGAGGGAAGGGTAAAGGGCAGGATGTTACTGTAAATGACATGCAGTGCAGGAGTCACTAACCATCCACAACCACCTTGCTCAGCCTCATTCAGACAGATGGGAGGATGGGATGATGAGAGAAACAGCGTGGGCTCACATCAGGGTTAGTGTGTGTGTGTGTGTGTGTGTGTGTGGAAACCAGAAGCAAACAGCAGTCTGAGTCAATGATTGACAGCGGGTACCTCCCGCTCTCTCATCTCATCTCATCTCATCTTATCTTACCTCCGCCTCCTCTCCCTTTCCTCTCCTACCGTCCTCTCCTCCTCTTCCTCTCTTCCCCTTCCTGTCTTCCCCTTCCTCTCCTCCCTGTGTCTCTCACCTCCCCCTCCTCCCCTTCCTCTCCTCCCTCTCCCCTTTCCCCTCGTTCTCACCCCTTCTTCATTCTCAAGCCTTCCTCTCCCAACCAGGCTTATTTGCATAGGATGCCTGATTTGCATACATATGAGGGGAAGAGAAAAGGGGATTTGAAGAGAGGAGGGGAGAGGAGATGAGGAGAAGAGAGAAGAGGAGATGTGCAGACATTTACTGATGAAAAGGAAGAGACGGCCCTTTCACAGCTTCTCTCTCTCCCCCTCCCCCGCTCTATATTTCTCTCTCTCTGCTCTCTCTTTCTCTCTGTTCTCTCCCTTTTGTTCACACCTCAGAGAGAACCTGTGAAGGCCCTATTACCATCTACTCTTCCTCACTCTGAAAGGAAAGAAAAGAGGAGGTGATGAGAGAGGAGACAGAGAGAGAGGACAGAGGAGAGAAGAGAGAGAACAGAGGAGAGAGGAGAGAGAACAGATGAGAGAGGACCAAGGAGAGAGAGCAGAGGAGGTGAGGAGAGAAGACAGAGGAGAGAGAACAGAGGAGAGAGGACAGAGGAGAGAGGACAGAGGAGAGAGAATAGAGGAGAGAGGACAGAGGAGGTGAGGAGAAAGGACAGAGGAGAGAGGACAGAGGAGAGAGAACAGAGAGGGTCGGGGAGAACAGAGGAGAGAGGACAGAGGAGAGAGAACAGAGGAGAAAGGACAGAGGAGAGAGGACAGAGGAGAGAGAACAGAGGAGAGAGAACAGAGGAGAGAGAACAGAGGACAGAGGAAAGAGGACAGAGGAGATAGGACAGAGAAGAGAGAGAGATGAGAGAAGAGAGAGAGGGAGGACAGAGGAGAGAGAAGAGGAGCGAGAGGAGGGAGAGAGAGGAGAGAGAGGAGAGAGAGAGGTGAGAGGGGGAGAGAGAGAGGACAGAGTGAGACGAGAGAGAAGAGAGGAGAGAGGTCAGAGGAGAGAGGACAGAGGAGAGAGGAGAGAGGAGAGAGGAGAGAGGAGAGAGAACAGAGGAGAGAGAACAGAGGAGAGAGAACAGAGGAGAGAGGACAGAGGAGAGAGAACAGAGGAGAGAGAACAGAGGAGAGAGGACAGAGGAGAGAGAACAGAGGAGAGAGAACAGAGGAGAGAGAACAGAGGAGAGAGAACAGAGGACAGAGGAAAGAGGACAGAGGAGATAGGACAGAGAAGAGAGAGAGATGAGAGAAGAGAGAGAGGGAGGACAGAGGAGAGAGAATAGGGGCGAGAGGAGAGAGAGAGAGGAGAGAGAGGAGAGAGAGAGGAGAGAGGGGGAGAGAGAGAGGACAGAGTGAGACGAGAGAGAAGAGAGGAGAGAGGTCAGAGGAGAGAGGACAGAGGAGAGAGGAGAGAGGAGAGAGGAGAGAGGAGAGAGGAGAGAGGAGAGAGAACAGAGGAGAGAGAACAGAGGAGAGAGAACAGAGGAGAGAGGACAGAGGAGAGAGAACAGAGGAGAGAGAACAGAGGAGAGAGGACAGAGGAGAGAGAACAGAGGAGAGAGAACAGAGGAGAGAGAACAGAGGACAGAGGAAAGAGGACAGAGGAGATAGGACAGAGAAGAGAGAGAGATGAGAGAAGAGAGAGAGGGAGGACAGAGGAGAGAGAATAGGGGCGAGAGGAGAGAGAGAGAGGAGAGAGAGGAGAGAGAGAGGAGAGAGGGGGAGAGAGAGAGGGGGGAGTGAGACGAGAGAGAAGAGAGGAGAGAGGACAGAGGACAGAGGACAGAGGACAGAGGACAGAGGAAAGAAGGAAAGAGGACAGAGAAGATAGGACAGAGAAGAGAGAGAGATGAGAGAAGAGAGAGAGAGAGGACAGAGGAGAGAGAAGAGGGGCTAGAGGAGAGAGAATAGGGGCGAGATGAGAGAGAGAGGAGAGAGAGAGGAGAGAGAGAGGAGGGAGGACAGAGAACAGAGGAGAGAGGACAGAGAAGGGAGGACAGAGGAGAGGGGACAGAGGAGAGAGAACAAAGGGCTGAGGAGAAAGGAGGGAGGACAGAAGAAAGAGGACAGAGGAGATAGGACAGAGAAGAGAGAGAGGAGAGAGGGGAGAGAGAGGACAGAGGATAGAGAGAGAGGAGAGATGAGAGAGAGAGAGAGAAAGAGAGAGAGAGGAGAGAGGACAGAAGAGAGAGGAGAGAGGACAGAAGGGAGAGGACAGAGGAGAGAGGAGAGAGAGAACAGAGGAAAGAGGAGAGAGGAGAGTGAGAGGACAGAGGAGGGATATTAGAGAAAAAGGAGAGAGGACAGAGGTCAGAGAGACAGAGGCCAGAGAGAGAGAGAGAGAGAGAGAGAGAGAGAGGATGGCGAGAGATGAAAGTGGACAGAGAGAGATGAGAGATGAGAGAGAGGACAGAGGAGAGAGGAGAGAGAGAGAGGAGGGAGGACAGAAGATAGAGAACAGAGGAGAGAGGACAGGTAAGGGAGGACAGAGATGAGAGGACAGAAAGAGATGAAAGAGGACAGAGAGAGAGGAGAGGAGAGATGAGAGAGAGGACAGAGGAGAGAGGAGAGAGAGAGGAGGGAGGACAGAGAACAGAGGAGAGAGGACAGAGAGGGGAGGACAGAGGAGAGAGGACAGAGGAGAGAGAACATAGGACACGGGAGCGAAGACAGAGGACAGAGGAGAGAGGATGCAGGACAGAGGAGGGAGGACAGAGAACAGAGGACAGAGGACGGAGGACAGAGGAGGGAGGACCGAGAACAGAGGACAGAGGACGGAGGACAGAGGATTGAGGACAAGGAACAGAGGACAAAGGACAGAGGAGAGAGGAAACGGTTGCTTCGTCACTCCCCCCACCCCTGCAGCTGGTCTGGTCTGTTGTTGCTATGGCGGTGTTGTTGCCATGATGTTGTTGTTGCCATGGCTGCATTGTTGCCATGGCTGCATTGTTGCCATGTTGGTGTTATTGCTGTGGCAGTGTTGTTGCTGTGGCGTTGTTGTTGCTATGGCTGAATTGCACTCACCTGCAACCCCTCAGTTGAAGGCATTGATTGGCTGTGAAGCCTCCATTCTCCCCTGCAGGGTGGCCGGGGTACAGCTCTACTGTACTCTATTCTACTCTACTCTGTTTTACTCTATTCTTCTCTACACTATTTTACTCTACACATCACCTACAGGAAGTACAGGGCATCCCTACGCTCCACACACACACACACGCTAGAGAGATACACACACACACACACACGCTAGAGAGATACACACACACGCTAGAGAGATACACACACACACACACACGCCAGAGAGATACACACACAAACTTACATGCATATTAACACACTCAGAGGTTGTGACACACATGTCTCTAACATATTCTGGACAAAGCACACAACTCTGTGGATACACCACAGACGTGGGGTTACTGTGGAAGAGACATATCTAAGAAAGGAGAGATGGAGAGATGGAAATAGAGGGAGGAGAAAGGAGAGATGGATGTGGCCCTTCCTCCCTCTGTCCATTTGTCTTTGTTTGATCTGTCAGTCCATATGAAAGGGTCTGGCACCACACTGGGATTAACAACCTCTACCCTCCTACGCTGGACACACACACACACACACACACACACCCACACACACACACACACACACACACACACACACACACACACACACACACACACACACACACACACACACACACACACACACACACACACACACACACACACGCATACACAGAGATAGCACACTCTGGAAGGGTGTGTAATCATTCATGTGGGAGCCATATCCTGTGTGGAGGCAAGGGGGAGAGGTGAGAGAGTGAGGGGTAGGGATGGGGGTGTGAAAGGGGGAGAGATGTGAGAGAGTGACAGAAAGGGGCAGGGGTGTGGGGATGGGTGAGATTCAGGGGGAAGGAAGGGATGGAGTGAGGGATAAGGGGGCTGGATGAAAGAAGAGAAGATGAGAGAATTTGGTACAGAGGGAGGGATGGAGAGATGAATGGACAGGGATACAGTAGAGGAAGTGAAAGATAAAGACTGAGGGAGAGATAGAGGACTGAGGGAGGGAGAGATAGACGACTGAGGGAGGAAGAGATAGAGGACTGAGCGAGGGAGAGATAGAGGACTGAGCGAGGGAGAGATAGAGGACTGAGGGAACGAGAGATAGAGTACTGAGGGAGGGAGAGATAGAGGACTGAGGGAACGAGAGATAGAGCACTGAGGGAGGGAGAGATAGAGGACTGAGGGAGGGAGAGATAGAGGACTGAGTGAGGGAGAGATAGAGGACTGAGGGAGGGAGAGATAAAGGACTGAGGGAGGGAGAGATAGAGGACTGAGGGAGGGAAAGATAGAGGACTGAGGGAGGGAGAGATAGAGGACTGAGGGAGGGAGAGAGAGGACTGAGCAATTAAGAGATAGAGGACTGAGGTAAGGAGAGATAGAGGACTGAGGGAGGGAGAGATAGAAGACTGAGGGAGGGAGAGATAGAGAACTGAGGGAGGGAGAGATGGAGGACTGAGGGAGGGAGAGATAGAGGACTGAGGGAGGGAGAGATAGAGGACTGAGGGAGGGAGA
>NW_027260886.1:172500-174014 GCF_045791955.1 Oncorhynchus clarkii lewisi
CCACTAGTAGCATTTCTACCTCTGATATCTCTACTACTACCATTACCACTAGTAGCATTTCTACCTCTGATATCTCTACTACTACCATTACCACTAGTAGCATTTCTACCTTTATCTCTATTACTACCATCACCACTAGTAGCATTTCTACCTCTGATATCTCTACTACTACCATTACCACTAGTAGCATTTCTACCTCTGATATCTCTACTACTACCATTACCACTAGTAGCATTTCTATCTCTGATATCTCTACTACTACCATTACCACTAGTAGCATTTCTACCTCTGATATCTCTACTACTACCATTACCACTAGTAGCACTTCTACCTCTGATATCCCTACTACTACCATTACCACTAGTAGCACTTCTACCTCTGATATCTCTACTACTACCATCACCACTAGTAGCATTTCTAACTCTGATATCTCTACTACTACCATCACCACTAGTAGCACTTCTACCTCTGATATCCCTACTACTACCATTACCACTAGTAGCATTTCTATCTCTGACATCTCTACTACTACCATTACCACTAGTAGCACTTCTACCTCTGATATCCCTACTACTACCATTACCACTAGTAGCACTTCTACCTCTGATATCTCTACTACTACCATCACCACTAGTAGCATTTCTACCTCTGATATCTCTACTACTACCATCACCACTAGTAGCATTTCTACCTCTGATATCCCTACTACTACCATTACCACTAGTAGCATTTCTATCTCTGACATCTCTACTACTACCATTACCACTAGTAGCACTTCTACCTCTGATATCCCTACTACTACCATTACCACTAGTAGCACTTCTACCTTTATCTCTACTACTACCATTACCACTAGTAGTATTTCTACCTCTGATATCTCTACTACTACCATCACCACTAGTAGCACTTCTACCTTTATCTCTGCTACTACCATTACCACTAGTAGCATTTCTACCTTTATCTCTATTACTACCATCACCACTAGTAGCATTTCTACCTCTGATATCTCTACTACTACCATTACCACTAGTAGCATTTCTACCTCTGATATCTCTACTACTACCATCACCACTAGTAGCACTTCTACCTCTGATATCTCTACTACTAACATTACCACTAGTAGCATTTCTATCTCTGATATCTCTACCACTACCATTACCACTAGTAGCATTTCTATCTCTGATATCTCTACTACTACCATCACCACTAGTAGCACTTCTACCTCTGACATCTCTACTACTACCATTACCACTAGTAGCATTTCTACCTCTGATATCTCTACTACTACCATCACCACTAGTAGCACTTCTACCTCTGATATCTCTACTACTAACATTACCACTAGTAGCATTTCTACCTCTGATATCTCTACTACTACCATCACCACTAGTAGCACTTCTACCTCTGATATCCCTACTACTACCATCACCACTAGTAGCATTTCTACCTCTGATATCTCTACTACTACCATCACCACTAGTAGCACTTCTACCTTTATCTCTACTTCTACCATC
>NW_027260887.1:0-35000 GCF_045791955.1 Oncorhynchus clarkii lewisi
CTGCATCGTTGTTGCATTCTGCACGTATGATTTGACACAGTATTTGCAAATGTACACAGCTTTTCCTTCTACATTAGCTGCAGGGAAATGTCTCCACACATCAGATAGTGCCCGTGGCATTTTCCTGTAAAGATGAGAAAAAATACAATTCCATGTAAAGATAAATGGTTAAGCAGTTAGATTAAACAACTCCTTTGTAAGATAAATGTTTTAAAATGAAACATGTATGGAAACAGGTGAATTAACACTCCTCAGTTAGCAGGCTCAAGCAATTAAAACCAACATGGTAGCAGAAACTAACTAGCATAAATTGTTAACAAGTTATAAATGATTTAAACACACTTTGCTGTAGGCTACTATTTACTAGTTAACAAAAAATCATGTTTGTCATATAAAATATATTCACCCCACCCAGTATTGCAATCAAAACTTACCAGAAAGCATGTAGTCCTTGGCTCAGACAGTGTATTAGTGTGGGCTCAATAGTATCTCATTAGTGTGCAAGATCTTGAGAATTAGCTGTACATCTGATGGAAGAGTGCACTGCACATGTGATGGGTGAATGCACTGTCCATGCAGAGGGTTGGAATTCCATTGAATTGGGGATAGTTTAACCAAAATATGCCACAGACCTAGAATTGCCTTGCCTGTACCACAAAAAAGGTTCACTGTTATAAGCTAACATTTTTTGATGAATTTAAGCAAAATTCCCCAAATTCCAGGGCTTAACTTCCCATGGAAAATTCCCGGAAAGTTTCAGACCCATTGCAACCCAACCCATAACTAATGCTTCTCGTGACTTTAAGAAAGGAGCTTGAAAGATGTTGGACTTCTCAGCTATAGTTACCTAGAATAGAACGCTATGAAAGGAAATTCTCTAGCAACATGCATCCTGTAGCAACAGGCTAGTACAGGCTGGAGACAAACTTAAACAGAGAAGCTAAACCGTTGTTTTGTTCAATGGCTAACCATTGGTGTCTCCAATTATCATGTAAGGTAAATTATGATAATAAGTTATAGTTCTTAGTTCTAACTCCCTGATTACAATTCTAGTTCCAGTTCCATCTCTGCCTCTTGCTTTAGTTCTATTTCTAACCCTGACTCCTTGTGTTCTGTCCTCTCCCGTCCAGCCGGCGGTCAATCTGATGGACACGTCCTCGTCCACTCCGGGCAGTGCTGGCATGCTGGACCGCTCCCGCATGGCGCTGTGCACATTCACCTTCCTCTTCCTCTCCCTCAATCCCCTGGCTGCCATGCTGTGTGGAGGGATGGGCTCCAGCACCACCGCTAACAACCAAGCAGTGCATCCTGGGACAGGCAGGATCATGCTGGGCCTAGACAACGCAGGTATGGAGGGAGGGAGGGAAAGGGGGAGGGTGGCGGAGGTGTGTATCTTACTCCTAGTGAGTTCATCTAATACTCCCATGTGTATTTTCTTGTGAGTCCATCTCTTCTTTGTCTGTGTGTGTGTGTGTTTGCGTGCGCGTCTCAAACTCATTATGTGTTGTTGTATCTCCAAAAGTCATTCTGTGTGGGTGTCTCCAAAAGTCATCCTCTCTCTGTGTTTTCCTCCTAGCTGACTCGTGGGGCTGGATGGACTGGGTGCTACCCACTCTGTTGGTGTGGCTGCTGAATGGTGTGCTGGTGGCTGGGGTTCTGGTCCGAGTGTTGGTCTATGGAGAGCCAGTCACCAGGCCCCACTCTGGATCCTCCGTGCTGTTCTGGAGGCACCGCAAGCAGGCAGACCTCGACCTGGCACGGGTGAGAATATGGAAAATGTGATTTTGTCAAAATGGCATCCTATTCCCTATATAGTGCACTATGTAGGGAATAGGGTGTATGGTGTTCACTCACTGCTGTACAGTGGTTCTTCCTTTAAAAGTTGCAAGCTTATGCTGCGACCATTAGTGCTAGATGGTGGCATTCTGTCATTGCGCCACACTATCACAAGGCGGAGTTAGAACGCTGATCTATCGATAGTCTAAACTGTGGCACAAATTGACTGTCTTTTCGTAAATGAATGGAAGTGTTTTCAGTCTGAGAGTCTCCTCTGGCACTAGAGTCCTGCATCAGGCAACAACAAAAAAACTGTCGCTGTGTGCCTGGAGTTAAGTGAGAACTTGGGTAAATGAGGGAATTACACTTTACATGTGGACTGACGATTTTCCCAAAAATAGGCACGTTTGGCTTTTGGTTTCTTTCACTAAAAACATAAATAAATAATTCTAAATAACAAAACTGGCTTTATTTACAAATTATTAAGAATGTCTCACCGCGTGTTCAAGAATGGCCTTTTTCCCTTTATTCAGATTATAACCTCTCACTTTCAGTTATTTGAAAACAAAATCATCTCCAAAATATCATATTGTGGTTAAACTCAAATATTCTAATAGATAAAAAAAAAACATGATTAATTGGAACCTTTATCAAGTGGAAGGGGGGAGAAGTAAGGAACTTGTCTGTCGGCCCTGGATTAAAGACCAAAATTGGTAAAAGAAAATTGTGATAAATAAAAATACAGTGCCTTGCGAAAGTATTCGGCCCCCTTGAACTTTGCGACCTTTTGCCACATTTCAGGCTTCAAACATAAAGATATAAAACTGTATTTTTTTGTGAAGAATCAGCAACAAGTGGGACACAATCATGAAGTGGAACGACATTTATTGGATATTTCAAACTTTTTTAACAAATCAAAAACTGAAAAATTGGGCGTGCAAAATGATTCATCCCCTTTACTTTCAGTGCAGCAAACTCTCTCCAGAAGTTCAGTGAGTATCTCATATATCTTATATCATGAAGAACATGGAACACACCAGACAGGTCCGAGATACTGTTGTGAAGAAGTTTAAAGCCGGATTTGGATACAAAAAGATTTCCCAAGCTTTAAACATCCCAAGGAGCACTGTGCAAGCGATAATATTGAAATGGAAGGAGTATCAGACCACTGCAAATCTACCAAGACCTGGCCGTCCCTCTAAACTTTCAGCCCATACAAGGAGAAGACTGATCAGAGATGCAGCCAAGAGGCCCATGATCACTCTGGATGAACTGCAGAGATCTACAGCTGAGGTGGGAGACTCTGTCCATAGGACAACAATCAGTCCTATATTGCACAAATCTGGCCTTTATGGAAGAGTGGCAAGAAGAAAGCCATTTCTTAAAGATATCCATAAAAAGTGTTGTTTAAAGTTTGCCACAAGCCACCTGGGAGACACACCAAACATGTGGAAGAAGGTGCTCTGGTCAGATGAAACCAAAATTGAACTTTTTGGCAACAATACAAAACGTTATGTTTGGTGTAAAAGCAACACAGCTGAACACACCATCCCCACTGTCAAACATGGTGGTGGCAGCATCATGGTTTGGGCCTGCTTTTCTTCAGCAGGGACAGGGAAGATGGTTAAAATTGATGGGAAGATGGATGGAGCCAAATACAGGACCATTCTGGAAGAAAACCTGATGGAGGAGTCTGCAAAAGACCTGAGACTGGGACGAAGATTTGTCTTCCAACAAGACAATGATCCAAAACATAAAGCAAAATCTACAATGGAATGGTTCAAAAATAAACATATCCAGGTGTTAGAATGGCCAAGTCAAAGTCCAGACCTGAATCCAATCGAGAATCTGTGGAAAGAACTGAAAACTGCTGTTCACAAATGCTCTCCATCCAACCTCACTGAGCTCGAGCTGTTTTGCAAGGAGGAATGGGAAAAAATTTCAGTCTCTCGATGTGCAAAACTGATAGAGACATACCCCAAGCGACTTACAGCTGTAATCGCAGCAAAAGGTGGCGCTACAAAGTATTAACTTAAGGGGGCTGAATTATTTTGCACGCCCAATTTTTCAGTTTTTGATTTGTTAAAAAAGTTTGAAAAATCCAATAAATGTTGTTCCACTTCATGATTGTGTCCCACTTGTTGTTGATTCTTCACAAAAAAATACAGTTTTATATCTTTATGTTTGAAGCCTGAAATGTGGCAAAAGGTCGCAAAGTTCAAGGGGGCCGAATACTTTCGCAAGGCACTGTATATACTAGTTTCATTTAAGGACCAAAAAAATGCCAGCTGTGCCATATAGATTGTAAAATAGTTGAAGAGATAAACATATTGTTTTTTTTAATGGTAACTGTGTTCATAAAAAAAATATGACATTGCTACCAAAGAGAACAGACGAAATTGACAGTTTTCATCAAACCAGCTTCTTTCAATGGTGCCACACGTTCCAGGGTTAGGACTGTAACCACCAGAGGACTTGAAAACAATGTTTCCATAACCTACTGCAGGCCTGAAACCTAAGGGTTTAACCTTCTGAATGAATGATTATATTGAAGATAGAATGAGTCCCGAGAGCCCATCCAACGATTATTATTGTTACTTTTAACCCTGCATTATAGTTCTATAAAAGCCCCTTAGATAGTAGATAACAACACTTGTTTTTTACAAGGGCTATTAGCAGGACAATAGACATGATGTGGTCCCAAAAACACCTCTCTGACATAGGGTCCAGCATATCTCTTGATGTCATTGAATGTCTCGCCAGCTTTGATCCATGGCTGGCCTGCAGCATGCAAAGTTCTTTGTTTGTCAGACGAGTCATTGGGTCAAAACAAGAGAACACACATAGTTAATGTTCTGAGGAAGAAAAAATAAAATACAAAATAATTAGTGTCTTACAGAGCCTTTCTCTAAGTTCACTCCAGTTTCTTCAACTGTCTTCTGACTGTGATTAGAGCGATGCTGATGTTGTGCGATGATGCCAGCAGATTCCAGATTGCCGATCGCTCATCATCTTGAACCATCAGTGAGTCGATGGCTTGAATGGTCTCCCTGGAAACGAAATACAATGTCAAAATGTGCAGCGTACAGTAAAGACCAACAGTCAATTTATTTAGGCATTATTTTTAGCATTATTAGGCCTATTTTACAGTATTGTAGCCTACTGTACCTGTTCATTTTCCTGGGCTTTCATGTTCGGCGTAACACCGGCAAATAGCACTGTCCATGACCATAATCCCCAAGTCAAACAGTATTTTACCCAGATGTTTAATTATTCAAGGCTTTTTTCTCTTCTCTGTGCTGGAGTTCTTTTAAGTCGTCCACCCCTGATGGGCTATCAGCAGGACAACACGCTGCGTTGTTTTCTAACCTCATCTGGATGGTTCCATAACTAATTACTATGTGAATAAATATCACTGAATGACAGAAATATTGGAATAAAGTAGGCTAATGAAAGTAACAAATTGTTGCTTTCTGGACACCCAAAGTCATCCAATTGTTATAAGAGGATTTGAAGCAGTAGCCTACCAGCGTGTAGGGTTTTCAGCACCGTTTTGCGCTCCTCTAAGACAAGCATGGGGACTAGACTTGATTAATCTATTTGGGTATTGGTTAGCCTGCAATTAGGGTGTGGAAATGTTCGGATTACTTTGCTCTTCACTCGCAGTCACTTAGTAGCCTACTCCCGACCGGTCACGTTGTACAGTGCCATATTTTCCTAATGGAAACGCAGAGGCTTTCGTTTTTCTTGGAATAGACACACCATAATATTAATCAAATGAATTAAGCTAAATTTCTTATTCAATCCCGTGTACTATGTTCTTAGAAAACGGTTTTAAATTCGGTAGTACAGCCAATATTAAAAACAGTCAAATGCTTCTCAAAGATGCCCTCAGGTGGTCAAACTAGCAGTAACTAGCATTAATGGCAACAATGGCTGACACTTAAATAAAATAACGTGCCATAGAATTCTGTGGCAGCCCGCAAGCTGTGCTGCAGTGCAACGCAACTTTTAGGAAGAACCACTCTATAATGTAGATAGAAACGGGGAAATCCAAGAGGTTGCGATAAAATGAATGTCAAAACAGTTTTCTTTGCCCTATGTCATTATAAATTACACAGAATGAATCGTTATATTGTTCTCTACAATATTATAACCTTAATAAAGTTGTACTTTACACGGTTGACAAATGTAACGTTCATTTGCTGTGAGCATTTAGACTACTCCGCTGTAGGATGTATCTCTTTCAGATTTGGTGTTGTGAGGTGGAATCATTTGGAGGTGTTTCAACTGGTTGGACCACTCAAAAATCAATTGGATACCTTTGTCATTTTCACCTCCAGATCCTTGTCTTTCATTGCCTATAACTGTGATCAGTCTACATTGAGAGGGGCTGTTTCCACGGTGATTTAAAGGGAGAAGACTCAGAAATACACAATGAAAACAGGAACAGATTGTCTTCGTGGAGGGTGGATATTGAAATTCAGTCTTTTAGCTTTGTAAATAAATGTATATTTAGGCCCCATTTTTTTGTTTTGTATTTAGTGGATTTCATTTAGAAAACGCCGATGTCAGTTGACATTCGAAGTTCGCTCCGCCCTGCCGCAGAGCAGTGCCACAGAGTTCTATTGAGCAGTGACCACTTTTTGATCATGCCTGTGATGACATTCCATTCACTCTAAACATGCTAAATTCTCAGAGTAAATCGCTGGTAACCTTTGAACCATATATGGTAGAGGCATGGGGTTGGAACTATTGTTTTTCTGACAGAATTTTCTATTGGATGGACATATTTCTATAAACCGTGAATTAATTAAGAATTGTATGGGTCAACAGTCAGAAGCTCATGAGGTCAACAAACACACACACACCCATCCCCGCCACACACACACCCCTTCCCCCCCACCATCCATACTTACCCACCTCTCTCCCAACCCCCAATAGGGAGACTTTGCCCAGGCCAGTCAGAACCTATGGACCTGCCTCAAGGCCCTGGGTCGCCCCTTACCCACCTCTCAGTTGGACCTGGCCTGTGCCGCCCTGTGGGCCCTGCTCCGCCTCTGCCTCCAGCGACTAGGGGTGGGTCGCTGGTTGGCTGCCAGGGCTGGGGGGCTCCGCGCCAGGGGGCTCCGGGAGGATGCTCGCATGAGCAGCCGCGACGCTGCCCTGGTCTACCACCGCCTGCACCAGCTGCACATGACCGGTAGGTGGAAATTGGAAACGGGACTTGACCTGTGGCTCAAATGCTAAGGGTAAGGCTAACCTTGTCTACCTTGTCAATGTTACCAGCTAGTTGATTGATATGATTTAAGTGTCATACACCTACCGGTACCCAGCCCACATGGGCTTACAAGACTACAGAACAAAATAACATTTGACAAATTATATGCATACAGTGATCATTGCCGGTACAGCTACCATCTAGCCGCGCTACACAGCCGGCTACCATCTAGCCGCGCTACACAGCCGGCTACCATCTAGCCGCGCTACACAGCCGGCTACCATCTAGCCGCGCTACACAACCGGCTACCATCTAGCCGCGCTACACAGCCGGCTACCATCTAGCCGCGCTACACAGCCGGCTACCATCTAGCCGCGCTACACAGCCGGCTACCATCTAGCCGCGCTACACAGCCGGCTTCCATCTAGCCGCGCTACACAGCCGGCTACCATCTAGCCGCCCTACACCAACAATACATTTCTCCTTCTCCTCCAGGCATTATGAACAAACATGCCCTGTCTGAAACATGCCCTGTCTGAAACAGAATTTAAGCCTCCGCTCGTCCCGTTATCACCAACGTGTCCCTGCTCGTCCTGTTGTCACCAACGTGTCCCTGCTCGTCCCGTTGTCACCAACGTGTCCCTGCTCGTCCCGTTGTCACCAACGTGTCCCTGCTCTTCCCGTTGTCACCAACGTGTTCATGCTCGTCCCGTAACCAGAATACCTCAGGGTTGTCACCAACGTGTCCCTGCTCGTCTCGTAACCAGAATACCTCAGGGTTGTCACCAACGTGTCCCGTAACCAGAATACCTCAGGGTTGTCACCAACGTGTCCCTGCTCGTCCCGTAACCAGAATACCTCAGGGTTGTCACCAACGTGTCCCTGCTTGTCTCGTAACCAGAATACCTCAGGGTTGTCACCAACATGTCTCAGATCCTCATACATAGGGAAATAAAACAAACACTAAATGGATTCAGATTTCCCCAAGATCACACAGTAGGTACATTCTCTCCTCTGCAGTACTACTGTCCAATACAGAGTTATCCACTAGCTCCCTACTCCTACACACTTTATGTAGACCTGAGAAGAATGGATGTGTGTTTTCAGGAGTCTTTGTCTGAAAATCCTGTGTGTTTTCTGTGTTTGTTCAGCCAAGCTGTCTATAATCAACGGGTGTGTGTGCAGGTAAGCTGGGCGGTAGCCACCTGTCTGCGGTTCACATGGCTCTGAGTGCTGTAAACCTGGCCGAGTGTTCAGGCTCCTGTCTCCCCGTGGCCACGCTAGGAGAGATCTACGTCTCTGCAGCCCTACGAGTCAAAGCCAGCCTACCCAGACTCCTTCACTTCTCCTCCGTGAGTAACCGAGTTAGGTTACCAAGTGGTGTGGGGGAGAGGGGGAGGTGTTGGCTATAATGTGTGGTTTGTTGCTCAGTGTATCGTGTGTGTCTCTACCTCGTTACTCACTCCTGTATCTACATGTCTCTCTCCATCCCCAGCGTGTGTTCCTGAGCAGTGCCCGCCAGGCGTGTCTCTCCTTCAGTGGCAGTGTCCCCCCGGCCATGCAGTGGCTCTGTCACCCTCTGGGCCACCGCTTCTTTGTGGACGGGGACTGGGCCGTCCGCAGCACCCCCAAAGATAGCATCTACAGCCAGGCAGGGAACACAGGTCAGTACTGTAGACACACCTGCTGCACTGTTGGAACTAGAAGCACAAGCATTTCACTACACCCGCAACAACATCTGCTAAACACGTGTATGTGACCAATAGCACCTTATTCCCTGGTATATAGTGTACAACTATTGACAAGAGCCCCTCAGAAGAATGAGCGTTGAGAGGCTCTACAGGTGGGCAGCTTGTGTCTTTACGAAAGGAAACACCTGTCATGGAAACTGGTTATGATGAAAGCAATATGGGCAACAAGTTTTCATTGTCTAAATTGGTTGCCATGACTATGCTAACCCTAATTCTTCTCTCTCTCTCTGTCTCCGTAGTGGACCCTCTGGCCCAGGTGACCCAGGCCTTTAGGGAACACCTTTTGGAGAAGGCTCTATACTGTGTGGCCCAGCCCCGGGGGGAGAAGACCCCCAGTGATGGAGAAGGGTAGGTGCAACACACAGCCAAATAGTGTTCTCAGGTTATCTGCAGAAGTCTTAAAAGTTGACTTTATCAATCCCACAGAATTTTAGCCAGTGGTGGCTAAAGTTAGCTGACGTTTCTAGTGGCTGTAAAAAAAAACATTTTAAAAAGGCCCATTGTCTACTTTCAGGGCGTGGAGAACCATCTAACATGGAGTTGTAAAATACAGAATGTTGACTTATTAATATTTTACGCCTTATTTTGTCTTAAATTGTCTACAATCCCTTTTTGAACAAGCCTTTTACGTCTTTTAAATACTTTTAACTAACTACAGTTGAAGTCGAAAGTTTACATACACCTTAGCCAAATACATTTAAACTCAGTTTCACAATTCCTGACATTTAATCCTAGTAAAAATTCCCTGCCTTAGGTCAGTTAGGATCACCACTTTATTTTAAGAATGTGAAATGTCAGAATAATAGTAGAGAGTGATTTATTTCAGCTTTTATTTCTTTCATCACATTCCCAGTGGGTCAGAAGTTCATTGCCTTTAAATGGTTTAACTTGTGTCAAACGTCACCCACAATAACTTGGGTGAATTTTGGCCCATTCCTCCTGACAGAGCTGGTGTAACTGAGTCATTTATTTATTTATTTTTGACCTTTTATTTAATTAGGCAAGTCAGTTAAGAACAAATTCTGATTTTCAATGACTGCCTAGGAACAGTGGGTAAACTGCCTTGTTCAGGGGCAGAACAACATAATTTTTTTATCTTGTCAGCTCAGGGATTCAATAGTGCAACCTTTCGGTTAATAGACGAACGCTCTAACCACTAGACTGACTACCTGCCGCGGTTTGTAGGCCTCCTTGCTCGCACACGCTTTTTCAGTTCTGTCTCAAATTTTCTATAGGATGGGGTCAGGGCTTTGTGATGGCCACTCCAATACATTGACTTTGTTGTCCTAAGGCCATTTTGCCACAACTTTGGAAGCATGCTTGGGGTCATTGTCCATTTGGAAGACCCATTTGCGACAAAGCTTTAACTTCCTGACTGATGTCTTGAGATGTTGCTTCAATATATCCACATAATATTCCTCCTCATGATGCCATCTATTTTGTGAAGTGCACCAGTCCCTCCTGCAGCAAGGCACCCCCACAACATGATGCTGCCACCCCCGTGCTTCACGGTTGGGATGGTGTTCTTCGGCTTGCAAGCCTCCCCCTTTTTCCTCCAAACATAACGATGGTCATTATTGGCAAACAGTTCTATTTTTTTTCATCAGACCAGAGGACATTTCTCCAAAAAGTACGATCTTTGTTCCCATGCTCATTTGCAAACCGTAGTCTGGATTTTTTATGGCGGTTTTGGAGCAGTGGGTTCTTCCTTGCTGAGCGGCCTTTCAGGTTATGTCGATATAGGACTCGTTTTTCTGTATCTATACGGATATAGATACTTTTGTACCTGTTTCCTCCAGCATCTTCACAAGGTCCTTTGCTGTTGTTCTATTTGCACTTTTCACACCAAAGTACATTCATCTCTAGGAGACAGAACGCGTCTCCTTCCTGAGTGGTATAACGGCTGCGTGGTCCCATGGTGTTTATACTTGCATACTATTGTTTGTACAGATAAACGTGGTACCTTCAGGTGTTTGGAAATTGCTCCCAAGGATGAACCAGACTTGTGGAGGTCTACAATTATTTTCTGAGGCTGATTTCTTTTGATTTTCCCATGATATCAAGCAGTGGCACTGAGTTTGAAGGTAGGCCTTGAAATACATCCACAGGTACACCTCCAATTGACTCAAATTATGTCAATTAGCCTATCCGAAGCTTCTAAAGCCATGACAATTTTCCAAGCTGTTTAAAGGCACAGTGAACTTAGTGTATGTGAACTTCTGACCCACTGGAATTGTGATACAGTGAATTTTAAGTGAACTAATCTGTCTGTAAACAATTGTTGGAAAACTGACTTGTGTCATGCATAAAGTAGATGTCCTAACCGACTTTCCAAAACTATAGTTTGTTGACAATAAATTTGTGGAGTGGTTGAAAAACGAGTTTTAATGACTCCAATCTAAGTGTATGTAAACTTCTGACTTCAACTGTAAGCTGTGTGTGTTCTCTCAAGGACAACTAATAGTATTTTAAATACTTAACTCAGCTGTGTGTGCATTCCTCAGGGAGAACTAATAGTATTTTAAATACTTTTAACTAACTAAACTGTGTGTGTATTCCCCAGGGAGTATGCGGATGCTCTGGAGTACCTTCAGCTGTTGACTAGTGCATCAGACGCCGCCGGAGCCAACACCCAGTCCTTCGCCATCGGATCCAACATGGCCACCGTCACTGGTATGACTCCTGGCCTTATATTTATGTGTCTATATGCTGTGGTCCGAGTTTCACCTCTGCAGTTCAGGCAAAATACTGGGTGTCTCTCATTTAGGGTGTACTTGACAGTGTATCTGTAGTCTAAAGTGGCTTCCTCTTCTTATCTCCTTTCCTTCAGTCACACTGATCTTCAGTAACATGTCTCTATCTTCTGACATTGCTTCCACTGATCCCTGTGTTGTCAGATCAGTGCAATCAAAGACAAGGAGAGGAAGCCACTCTAGACTGTTGAGATGCCCCCTCAGATAGCCTCGCTCCTTTCAGCACCTCTCTTTCTCTCGCTCATTTTCTCTGAGAGGAGATGGGAGGTTAAAAGGCATGGTCCTCTGCATCGCTCCATCTACCAGTCCTGTCAAGCCTCTAATCATCTTGGAGAAGTAGCTAGAGAAGGAAGAGCGTTTGAAAGGAGACTTTTCTTGGCATGGTGTTAGATTGCCCAGTCAGCATAGCTGTCTCTTTGTGTGAGTGTGCGTTTGATTGGATGTGCTTTATTAGGATCTCCATTAGCCGACGCCAATGGGAGCTATTCTTACTGGGGTACGACACATAACCAAAAATACATTACAGACAAAATACTTTACATTTTAATGTGTGTGTGTGTGTGTGTGTGTGTGTGTGTGTGAGATGCGCGCGCACAATCAGTTACACATACGTCAGTACATACACACAACAAGTAGGTCACATGGGGGAGAGGCGTTTTTTATTATTATTTGTAAAAATGTATTTCACCTTTTTATTTAACCAGGTAGACCAGTTGAGAACAAGTTCTCATTTACAACTGAGACCTGGCCAAGATAAAGCAAAGCAGTGCGACACAAACAACAACACAGAGTTACACATGGAATAAAGAAGCGTACAGTCAATAATACAGTAGAAGAAGAAAAAGGGAAAAAAGAGTCTATATACACTGTGTGCAAATGGCGTGGGGAGGTAGGAGATGTTGGCTTTGGGGATGACCAGTGAGAGGTACCTGCTGGAGCGCGTGCTACGGGTGGGTGTTGTTATCGTGACCAGTGAGCTGAGATAAGGCGGAGCTTTACCTAGCATAGGCTTTTATAGATGACCTGGAGCCAGTAGGTCTGGCGATGAATATGTAGCGAGGGCCAGCCGACTAGAACATACAGGTCGCAGTGGTGGGTGGTATAAGGGGCTTATAATAGACTGCATCCAGTTTGCTGAGTAGAGTATTGTAAGCTATTTGTTGTGCCGTGAGGTGTTGCTTTATTTGTTTTTTGAAACCAGGTTTGCTGTTCACTTGTGCTATAAGAGATGGAAGGGAGTTCCATGCACTCATGGCTCTGTATAATACTGTACGTTTCCTAGAATTTGTTCTGGACCTGGGGACTGTTAAAATACCCCTGGTGTCATGTCTGGTGGGGTAAGTGTATGTGTCAGTGCTGTGTCTAAGTTGACTATGCAAACAATTTTGAATTTCCAACACATTAATATTTATTATAAAAACTCTTAGCCAAGAGAGACTGGCATGCATAGTATTTATATCAGCCCTCTGATTACAAGGAAGAGCCAGACGTGCCGTGCTGTTCTGGTCCAGCTGCAGCTTAACTAGGTCTTTCCTGCAGCACTTGACCATATGACTGGACAATAATCAAGATAAGCTCTAACTAGAGCCTGAAAGACTTGCTCTGTGGAGTGTGGTGTCAAAAAAGCAGAGCATCTCTTTATTACGGACTGACGTCTCCCCAGCTTTACAACCATTGAATCTATATGTTTTGAACCTGATAGTTTACAATCTAAGGTAACACCAAGTAATTTAGTCTCCTCAACTTGTTCAATAGCCACAACGTTCATTACCAGATTCAGCTGAGGTCTAGAACTTCGGTAATGATTTGTACCAAATACAATGCTCTTAGTTTAAGAAACCACTTTATTATTGGACACCCATTCCAGAATGTACTGCTACTCTGTTAAGGGTTTCAGTGACTTCATTAGCTGTGGTTGCTGATGTGTATATGGTTGAATCATCAGCATACATGGACACACATGCTTTGTTTAATGCCAGTGGCAGGTCATTGGTAAAAATAGAAAAGAGTAGAGGGCCTAGAGAGCTGCCCTGCGGTACACCACACTTTACATGTTTTACATTCGAGAAGCTTCCATTAAAGAAAACCCTGATATGGCAGAGGGTGAAAAGCCATAACGCATACATTTTCTCAACAGGTTATGGTTAATAATATCAAAGGCTGCACTGAAATCTAACAGTAAAGCTCCCACAATCTTCTTCTTATATATTTATTTTGTGCCAGTCATTTGTGCCAGTGGAGTACATGTTGAGTGCCATTCTCTATAAGCATGCTGAAAGTCTGTTGTTAATTTGTTTATTTGGTCAAACACTATTTTTTTCTAACAGTTTGCTAAGCTGGCAGAAACCTGATAGGTCTGCTGTTAGAAGCAGTAAAGGCCGCTTTACCACTCTTGGGTAGCAGAATGACTTTGTCTTCCCTCCAGGCCTGAGGACAAAGACTTTCCTCTGGGCTCAGATTAAAGATATGACAGATAGGAGTGGCTATACAGTCAGCTACCATCCTCAGTAGCTTTCCATTTGTATTTTTTATTTAACCCTTATTTAACTAGGCAAGTCAGTTAAGAACAAATTCTCATTTACAATGACAGCCTACCATCTAAGTTGTCAATGCCAAGAGGTTTGACATTATTGATCGATGACAATAATTTTTCCACCTCTCCCACACTAACTTTACAAAATTCAAACTTACAATGCTTTTCTGTCAGTATTGTTTTTTTTTATGCATGTGTACGATGGCTCACTGTTCGTTGTTGGCATTTCCTGCCTAAGTTTGCCCACTTTGCCAATGAAGTAATCATTGAAATAATTGTCAACATCAAATGGTTTTGTGATGAATCAGCCATCTAATTTGATGAAAGCTGTGTTGGCCCAATGTTAAGCCAAGGAGGTCTTCTCCCTTGGAGAGATGTGGCTATCAGTATAGCTGCAGTATTAGCAGGGTGTGACCATGCCAGAGGGGGAACATGCCAGAGAACAGATTGAAACTCAGGTCGTCATCAGCAGCTGGATTTGATCATGTGTGAAAGGGAGAGAGATAAAGGAAGGAATAGTGTCTGTGTTTCAGCATGTCTGGATAGTCCCACATAGATGGTTTGTAGATAGATGTTCTAAACCTGTCAACATCATGTCAACTAACTATCCTCTAACCTTCAACATACATTTAAACCTAGCCCTAAACCTAAACTCTTCCCTAAACTTAACCCTAGGCCTCACCCAAAACATAACCCTTGCCCTTATCCTAAACCTAACCCCAAACTGAACCCTAAACATAACCCTGAACTTAACCCCAGCAAGCTGTTGTGTATGAACAGAGTTCCAGTTGATATCTCTAGATCAGCTACAGGAACTATCCCAATAATAACCTGTCTCTGTGTGTATTTTCTTTGACTGTGTGTGAACCTTGTCTGGGACCTCCAGGCTGTGACCTTCATTCCAAATGGTGGTCGTCGGTTGCCGTGGTGATCATTAACTGGCTCCAAGGAGACGACGCAGCGGCTGAGAGACTGTACCCCGCCGCTGAGCACCTGCCCCGTAGTCTACAGACTGCAGAGTGAGTGTACACACACACACACACACACACACGCAAGCGCGTGTACACACACACACACACACACAGTAGAACATTCGGAGTGACATACAGATTACCCCAGTTCTTCTCCACCACCTTTCTGAAAAGAGTTGTTCATGTGTCCTCAGGAGTCCGTTGCCCAAGGCGTCTTTGAACACGTTCCGAGCGGTGCGCGCCATGCTGACCAAACCAGAGAACTGTCAGCTGAGTCTGAGCCACAGTGAGAGGGCCAGCGGCCTGCTGAGAGACAGCCTCAACCTGGGACCACACTGTCACAGCAGCAGCCTAGACAAGGTACACATACACACACACATATATATACACCCCCACATACACACTATATATATATATATACACACACACACACACACAGAGACACAGACACACACACAGCAGCTATGGCCAGAGCTGTGGTGCATTGTAGTTGCATTGCATGTGTCTCTCAGCTGGGTGCAATGTTCCTGCAGTGCAAGACAGAGCTGGGCCCCATACAGCACAATGGGCAGGAGACATCAACACACCCTGTCACACTGTTACTGCCTTTCAAACTAATGTCATTTTCAATACGCACACCCAGGTCGCAGTTGTAAATGACAACTTGTTCTCAACTTGCCTACCTGGTTAAATAAAGGTGAAATATAATTTTTTTAAATATAAAAAAATAAGGTTTGCTTCTCTCTCTCTCTCTCTCTTGGTCTGTCTCTTTCTCTCTGTCTCTCTCTCTTTCTCTCGGTCTTTCTCTCTCTGTCTCTCTCTCTCGGTCTCTCTCTGTCTCTCTCTTGATCTCTCTCGGTCTCTCTGTCTCTCTCTCTCTTGGTCTGTCTCTGTCTGTCTTTCTCTCTCGGTCTCTCTCTGTCTCTCTCTCGGTCTTTCTGTCTCTCGGTCTCTCTCTGTCTCTCTCTTGGTCTCTCTCTGTCTCTCTCTTGGTCTCTCTCTGTGTCTCTCTCTATCGGTCTCTCTCTGTCTTTCTGTCTCTCTCTCTCTCTCTTGATCTCTCTCGGTCTCTGTCTCTGTCTTTCTGTCTCTCTCTCTCTCTCTCTCTCTTGATCTCTCTCGGTCTCTGTCTCTGTCTTTCTGTCTCTCTCTCTCTCTCTCTCTCTTGATCTCTCTCGGTCTCTCTCTCTGTCTTTCTGTCTCTCTCTCTGTCTTTCTGTCTCTCTCTTTCTCTCTCCCCAGGTGGTCCAGTTGCTGCTGTGTGACCTGCTGCTGGTGATGCGGACTAACGTGTGGCGTCTGCAGCAGAGCTCCAGTCCCGGGGGTCTCTCCTTGCAGGCCTCCCCGGCCGAGCTGCACGGCTTCCAGCAGGACCTCTCCTCCCTCAGGAAGCTGGCCCAGAGCTTCAGGCCCGCCATGCGCAGGGTAGGACGTGGAGGAAGACATACATACACATGTAGACACGGGCACATACATGTATATGGACACAGGTTGATCTAGGTAGATTTCTGACTTCTCACTCATCAAACACTGTTCTCTCTCCCTCTCAGTTGTTTCTTCATGAGGCAACTGCCAGGCTGATGGCTGGGGCCAGTCCCACGCGAACACATCAGCTCCTGGACCGCTCGCTCAGACGCAGAGCCACCCCCGGAGGCAAGACGGGTAACTGCAGAGAGTTTTTTTTGTAGTTTGCGTGTGTGAGAAAGGTTGGAAGTTCTGTGGGTTTTGTGTTCCTTTTTAAGCCTTTCATAATGAGGTCGAAAGGGACACGGCGCGATATGAGTGTTATCTGTGTAGTATCCCTCTCTGTATCCCCACAACTCACCTGTGTGTGTGTGTGTGTGTGTAGTATCCCTCTCTGTATCCCCACAACTCACGTGTGTGTGTGTGTGTGTGTGTGTGTGTGTGTGTGTGTGTGTGTGTGTGTGTGTGTGTGTGTGTGTGTGTGTGTGTGTGTGTGTGTGTGTGTGTGTGTGTGTGTGTGTGTGTGTGTGGTATCCCTCTCTGTATCCCCACAACTCACCTGTGTGTGTGTGTGTGTAGTATCCCTCTCTGTATCCCCACAACTCACCTGTGTGTGTGTGTGTAGTATCCCTCTCTGTATCCCCACAACTCACCTGTGTGTGTGTGTAGTATCCCTCTCTGTATCCCCACAACTCACCTGTGTGTAGTATCCCTCTCTGTATCCCCACAACTCACCTGTGTGTGTGATTCTACAGAGGAGTGTGAGATGCGTCCTGGCCAGAGGGAGCAGGCTGAGGCAGTGATGTTGGCGTGTCGCTACCTGCCCCCCTCCTTCCTGTCGGCACCGGGCCAGCGGGTGGGCATGCTGGCGGACGCAGCGCGGACACTGGAGAAGCTAGGGGACAAGCGCACCCTCCACGACTGCCAGCAGATGATCATTAAGCTGGGCAGCGGCACCACTGTCACCTCTGCCTAGACGATACAGAGCGAGGCAGAGAGACCAGCCCCACATACACACACACACACACACACAAATGGATGAAGGAGGTTTTTGGCATTTGGCCTGCAGCTGACGAACAGACATACAGACAGTCTAACTAGACATTGAGAATCATATCAGGCATACAGACAGACGAATGAACATACCTGACAGTTACCTGCCATTAGTTTCATATCACCTGTCAGTAGACAGCTCTCAGAGTGACAGTTTAGCAGGGGAGGACTTCACCCCAGTAAAGTGTTGCTGTTGACATTGTTGACATGATCTGTCATGTCAGCTAGTCATCATCCACCAGGATATATAGGTTCACGTTTCTGGTTCTTTTCTATTCCCCTGCGTGAAATGCACTGTAGTGGCGGAGTGTGTCCACTGGGTGGGGTTCTGGCGCCCTCTGCAGGACTGTGAGAGAGAAGGGGAAAGGTTTTTACCTGCAGTTGTGCACTACTAGCCCCATGTTTTGATTGGACGATGCACCTTACAAAGCGAAGCACTCTGTTGTGATTGGTGTGTTTAGAGAGTGGCTGTCTGTCTGATTGGCTGCGGTGGGAGGAGGAAACTGCGTTGGGACAGACTGGTCTTTTTGAGGAGCACAACATTTCAGAAAACAATTGAAATATATCGTATAGAGCAGACGGTTTTCTCTATCATGTTGAAAAGAGGACCATGACAGATCTATACATTGTGTTTCTATCTGCGATGGTCTGAAAGGTTGCATCTCTGTCACATGGTTTAATGTGCACTGGCCCAGAGGGGCTGTATTTGAGGAGTTGTGTAATGTTGTAGCTTTTCCTTTTCATATTCTTTTCTTTATCGTTGTTGCTGTCTATATATTTTACAATGTATTTATAATCTGTCTGAGATTTGTTCTGCTCATCAGTATTTTCCATTGGCCGGGGGATCATTATTACTTTCCACCCTCATTGTGTAGCAGAGGCTTGGGGTCCAATGGGGAGTATGGGTGAGTCCCAAATGGCACCCTATTCTCTATATAGTGCACTACTTCCTATAGACCCTAGTCAAAAGTAGTGCACCACAAAAGGGAATAGGGTGCCATTTGGTATGTGTTACTCAACCTATGTTTGTTGCCATAGTTGGTAAGTGTATCAAAAAAGGGGACAGTGTCCATGTGCTTTTGGGGCCAAGGAGTGTCAAAGACCATTCAATATTGTCATCAGACTCATGTGAGCGTTTGCACTATTGCGCAAGGTGTGTGCTGCCATTATGATGATATCAGAAATAATTGGAGGTGTTGAGTCCTCGAGCGATAGGCTCCATTCTAGGGTTGAGCCGCTGGGCCACCCATAACAGAACATCGACTTTAATGGGAATGTCCCCCCCCCCCAAGTCACTCCGTTCAAGACCAGTAGCTTACAAAAGAGCCCGAGTCTCATCTAGTATTTCTAGATCTCATGATTTAATTTACTCTTGTTATTATCATCTTCTTCAAAAGAAGGCCTGTAGCGAGGCTGCCACACCCTCCTGTAGTCAGGCCCCTGGGTCCTGTTCACTAGGCCCCAAATGGAAGAAAATTGGTTGTTCTTGTCCAATAAGAAACTGTTATTTTTGTTTTCCATTGCAAAACGTTTTTAAAACGTGTGCTCCTTTTGAACAGGACCCATATGTTAAAAAGACAGAGTGAAAGAGTTGTGTGTACAACCCTGTTCCAGAACCACAGTTTTTGTTTTCAGAAGACTGTAAAACCCCATTTGGTTCTTTAGCATGCTTTTGTTGTGTTTATCCCAGGACATGCTAGTTTGTAATAGTGTATCATTGTAAATGACTGACTGAGGGACACTGGACTGATGATTCCTTCCCAGTGTGTTGGGTCAGTCTGTGGTGTGACTGTGTTAAATCATCACAACCACATCTGAACATGTAGTATTATTATAATTATTTAGTTTCTTAATCAACATATTATTTCCTTTCCTGTCTTTCTCCTTCTTTGCTCATTGGTTTATTCCTGGATATGTAAATAAAAATACAATTTTGTAACGAAATGCCTCAGGGTCTCTTGTGGTGCTTTGATGGGGGGTGAGAGAAACTGAAACTACCCAACTGTTGCTAGTCCTAATCCCTGGTCCTACAAGAAAATCTGATGTTCCCTTGAGAAAGGCACTTAACCCTAATTGCTCCAGGGTCACTGTTGATAATGGCTGACCCTGGCTGTGACCCCACTCTCAGAGGGTGTCTCAGGGAGAATGGGATATGCAAAAAACCACATTTCACCTTTATTTAACTAGGCAAGTCAGTTAAGAACAAATTCTTAATTCCAATGACGGCCTAGGAACAGTGGGTTAACTGCCTTAATTTACACATGCTTATTATTACACGTGTATATGTGTGGGTTAATTTACACATGGGTATTATTACACGTGTATATGTGTGGGTTAATTTACACATGCGTATTATTACACGTATATGTGTGGGTTAATTTACACATGCGTATTATTACACGTGTATATGTGTGGGTTAATTTACACATGGGTATTATTACACGTGTATATGTGTGGGTTAATTTACACATGCGTATTATTACACGTATATGTGTGGGTTAATTTACACATGCGTATTATTACACGTGTATATGTGTGGGTTAATTTACACATGGGTATTATTACACGTGTATATGTGTGGGTTAATTTACACATGCGTATTATTACACGTGTATATGTGTGGGTTAATTTACACATGCGTATTATTACACGTGTATATGTGTGGGTTAATTTACACATGGGTATTATTACACGTGTATATGTGTGGGTTAATTTACACATGGGTATTATTACACGTATATGTGTGGGTTAATTTACACATGGGTATTATTACATGTGTATATGTGTGGGTTAATTTACACATGGGTATTATTACACGTGTACATTTGAACATCTTGACCATGTTTTGTTATAATCTCCACCCGGCACAGCCAGAAGAGGACTGGCCACCCCACATAGCCTGGTTCCTCTCTAGGTTTCTTCCTAGGTTTTGGCCTTTCTAGGGAGTTTTTCCTAGCCACCGTGCCTCTACACCTGCATTGCTTGCTGTTTGGGGTTTTAGGCTGGGTTTCTGTACAGCACTTTGAGATATCAGCTGATGTACGAAGGGCTATATAAATCAATTTGATTTGATAAATTTGATTTGATTTGGTATATGTGTGGGTTAATTTACACATGCCTATTATTACACGTGTATATGTGTGGGTTAATTTACACATGGGTATTATTACACGTGTATATGTGTGGGTTAATTTACACATGGGTATTATTACACACGTGTATATGTGTGAAATAGGACAAATATAAGCACCCGCCAAATAAATGTTATTATTATAAAAGTGTCAAAATGAAAACTAATCATGAAAAACAATTAGTAAACTGAAATAAAATAATTAACAAACCAGTTTGAAATCAGTATAGTTCTATATTTGGCTCCAAAACGAACTAAATAAAATAAAAACCATCATGAAATTGAAAAAAATAATGTTCGGGCAAAAATCCATGCCTTTTGTTGTTTGTAACGCTGCTGAATCTGGCGGGTAAATTCCTCCAGGAGATGGAGATGTTGTGCATTGCTGTCACCATACTACATACAGGTCGGGACCGGAGCTGGAGTGTGGCTCGAGATTCCCAAATGCTGGGGCTACAGAGCCTCCCTTCACTCCGGCGCTGCCAGTCTCCCGTCTATTCGGGGCCCGCTGAAAGGGTCCCCAGTCCGGGGTCGGCGGCGAGGGTCGGCGCTACAAAGGTGCCACCGAAGTGGGCCCAGACTAAGGTGGAGTGGGGTCCATGTCCCGCGCCAGAGCCGCCACCGCGGACAGATGCCCCCCCAGACCCTCCCCTATGGGTTTCGGTTTTGTGGCCGGAGTCCGCACCTTTGGGGGGGGTACTGTCACGTCCTGACCTTAGTTACTTTTTTATGTTTCTGTTTTAGTTTGGTCAGGGCGTGAGTTGGGGTGGGCATTCTATGTTTTGTAGTCTAGGTTTTGTATTTCTATGTGTTTGGCCTGGTATGGTTCCCAATCAGAGGCAGCTGGCAATCATTGTCTCTGATTGAGAACCATACTTAGGCAGCCTGTTTTCCCACTATGGGTTGTGGGTAGTTATTTTCTGTTCAGTGTGTTTTGCACCTGACGGAGCTGGTTCGGTTGTTCTTTTGTTGTTTTGTATTTAGTGTTCAGTTCTATTTGATAAATGATGAACACGTACCACGCTGCACCTTGGTCCTCACCTTCCACCAACAGCCGTTACACTGTGTTTTTCACTCTCACGGGCACAGAGCGGTTTTTAGCAGAGGGTGGGAAAGGACATGGAGCACAGAGCGGTGGACAAGCACCACTCCATAAGAGAGCGATGAACAGGATTTCCACCCACAACCCTGCTCACAGGCTCTGCACCACACTAACATAAAACTAGCATTCATACAGTCATTTGGGCTATTATCAGCAGTAAAATACTGTGAAAGTTTTACTGCAGCATGCTGTCAATTATGGTGCATTGTGGGAACATTTTGTGTGTGTGTGTGGGGGGGGGGGGGGGTAATTGCTGTATATGGCATTTTTGGTGGGTTGAAAACATTTTGACCACGAGTGGTATTGTTGTTTCTGTCTTATTTTGAGGAGTGTCTTATAGGAGGCTATATTAAGAGTGCTGTACCAATTTAACTGGTATGTGGTAGTAATGACCCATCAATTTAACATAGGGGACAGATTAGAGTGGCAGCAAGTCTTAAACCTTTAATGCTTGAGCATTTTTCCATGTCTTTTTTTAACCTGTTTTGCCCTGTAGTGGCTGTCAGTTTGGAAAGACATGCTCCTGAACTTTGGCGATTACTAAGTATTTTTTAAATCTCCCGCTTTGGGCTGGATGTGTCAATGTGTAGTTCATACATGCAGAATTAGTCTTACCTCAATTAGCCACCAAATCCCGAGTTTGAAAGCAACTGTTTTTCCTAGAACTGTGCTCCACCATTTCCCAAAATGTTTCCCCCGTGAGGGCCAGCCCCTTTGCAATTACAGTTATAGCCTGTGCTTGACTTGGACTGAAATAGGTGTCAGTACTCATTTCGGGTGCCGGTTTTGTTTACATTTATGTGCAGGAGCTCCACAATACTGTTGAGCTAATAAGAGGTGCAGGAGCTCCACAATACTGTTGAGCTAATAAGAGGTGCAGGAGCTCCACAATACTGTTGAGCTAATAAGAGGTGCAGGAGCTCCACAATACTGTTGAGCTAATAAGAGGTGCAGGAACTCCACAATACTGTTGAGCTAATAAGAGGTGCAGGAGCTCCACAATACTGTTGAGCTAATAAGAGGTGCAGGAACTCCACAATACTGTTGAGTTAATAAGAGGTGCAGGAGATCCACAATACTGTTGAGCTAATAAGAGGTGCAGGAGCTCCACAATATTGTTGAGCTAATAAGAGGTGCAGGAGCTCCACAATACTGTTGAGCTAATAAGAGGTGCAGGAACTCCACAATACTGTTGAGCTAATAAGAGGTGCAGGAGCTCCACAATACTGTTGAGCTAATAAGAGGTGCAGGAACTCCACAATACTGTTGAGTTAATAAGAGGTGCAGGAGATCCACAATACTGTTGAGTTAATAAGAGATGCAGGAACTCCACAATACTGTTGAGTTAATAAGAGGTGCAGGAGATCCACAATACTGTTGAGTTAATAAGAGGTGCAGGAACTCCACAATACTGTTGAGTTAATAAGAGGTGCAGGAGATCCACAATACTGTTGAGCTAATAAGAGGTGCAGGAACTCCACAATACTGTTGAGTTAATAAGAGGTGCAGGAGATCCACAATACTGTTGAGTTAATAAGAGGTGCAGGAACTCCACAATACTGTTGAGTTAATAAGAGGTGCAGGAGCTCCACAATACTGTTGAGTTAATAAGAGGTGCAGGAATTCAAGAACTAGAACATTTGAGATGCCGGTACTCCTGTCCATGTCAAGCACTGGTCCTAGCCAATGAGCTTCAGCCCTTTGCCATTTGAGTGAAAGCTAGCAAGATGCGCACACACAACACAGCGAGAGAGAGAGAGAGAGCAATGACGTGGTGCACATATCTGCCCATACTGTATGTGACATAGTACGCAATATTCGGGGACCACTTTCGTCTTGTGAATGCATCTTTCAGAATTACTGGCTAAAAAGTATACACACGTACTGCTGAATCTCTTTAAGGTTTCTAGAAGGGCAAGTAATATAAACCACCAAATATTTATTGATATGCTGTAATGTGTAAACACCTGACCTTTCAGCCAGCCTGCTTGTACCAATTCCATGTAATTATAGTAAAATACTGTGAAATACAAATCCCATCTCCCCTCAATGAATTTCATTCATTCATCCAGTCAATTATTCATGCATTCATCATTCTACGGTATTATACTGTGTCATTACACAGTACTTGCTTTGATACTGTGTTTAGATTACAGTAGGTGTACTACAATATGAAATACAGTAACTTACTTGCCACTTTGCTGCCTGTTAGTTACTGTCAAATCCACGGCAAGCCCTTTACAGTGTAGCTATCACTAGCTAACAGGGAAACATAGCTAGCTAACAGGGAAACATAGCTAGCTAACAGGGAAACATAGCTAGCTAACAGGGAAACATAGCTAGCTAACAGGGAAACATAGCTAGCTAACAGGGAAACATGGCTAGCTAGAAACATAGCTAGCTAGCAAGGAAACATGGCTAGCTAACAGGGAAACATAGCTAGCTAACAGGGAAACATGGCTAGCTAACAGGGAAACATGTCATTCTTCTTACATGTGCTACTAAAGTTAAAAAGCATTGGATTGGTGTAAACATGGTTTAGAGTGTTTACAACATACGTTTTGCACCAGTCTCAGGGCTCTTTCTTTTTCAATCCAAGTCACATTGAGATTGACTTTATTTTAGAAACCGAACCTAATTTATGACCTGACCCATGACCTTATGTATTGCTGCTGCTCCAACGCATGCTTTCTGTCCTTAACACTGAAACTGAAACGGAATAATATAACAGCGAATAGAAATATGTCGATACAACTAAAAGTAAATCAAAACTAGCAGGTCTGAAAATGAACTGAAACTAAACTGAATTTAACATAAAAAGCAACATTCTAGAAATACACATGAATATAAAACAACTAAACTATGATAACCTTGGTGTGTGTACTGTGTGTGTGTGTGTGTGTGTGGGTGTGTGTGTACTGTGTGTGTGTGTGTGTGTACTGTGTGTGTGTGTGTGTGTGTGTGTGTGTACTGTGTGTGTACTGTGTATGTGTGTGTGTGTGTGTGTGTACTGTGTGTGTGTGTGTACTGTGTGTGTGTGTGTGTGTGTGTGTACTGTGTGTGTGTGTGTGCTGTGTGTACTGTGTGTGTGTGTGTGTGTGTGTGTGTGTGTGTGTACTGTGTGTGTGTGTGTACTGTGTGTGTGTGTGTGTACTGTGTGTGTGTGTGTGTACTGTGTGTACTGTGTGTGTGTGTGTACTGTGTGTGTGTGTGTACTGTGTGTACTGTGTGTGTGTGTGTGTGTGTGTGTGTGTACTGTGTGTGTACTGTGTATGTGTGTGTGTGTGTGTGTGTACTGTGTGTGTGTGTGTACTGTGTGTGTGTGTGTGTGTACTGTGTGTGTGTGTGTACTGTGTGTACTGTGTGTGTGTGTGGGTGTGTGTGTACTGTGTGTGTGTGTGTGTACTGTGTGTGTGTGTGTGTGTGTGTGTGTGTGTGTGTACTGTGTGTGTACTGTGTATGTGTGTGTGTGTGTGTGTGTGTGTGTGTGTGTGTGTGTACTGTGTGTGTGTGTGTGTACTGTGTGTGTGTGTGTACTGTGTGTACTGTGTGTGTGTGTGTGTGTGTGTGTGTGTACTGTGTGTGTGTGTGTGTACTGTGTGTGTGTGTGTGTACTGTGTGTGTGTGTGTGTACTGTGTGTACTGTGTGTGTGTGTGTACTGTGTGTGTGTGTGTGTACTGTGTGTGTGTGTGTACTGTGTGTGTGTACTGTGTGTACTGTGTGTGTGTGTACTGTGTGTGTGTACTGTGTGTACTGTGTGTGTGTACTGTGTGTGTGTACTGTGTGTACTGTGTGTGTGTGTACTGTGTGTGTGTGTGTACTGTGTGTACTGTGTGTGTGTGTGTGTGTGTGTGTACTGTGTGTGTGTGTGTGTACTGTGTGTGTGTGTGTGTGTGTGTGTGTACTGTGTGTGTGTGTGTGTGTGTGTGTGTGTGTGTGTGTGTGTGTGTGTGTGTACTGTGTGTGTACTGTGTATGTGTGTGTGTGTGTGTGTGTACTGTGTGTGTGTGTGTGTGTACTGTGTGTGTGTGTGTACTGTGTGTACTGTGTGTGTGTGTGGGTGTGTGTGTACTGTGTGTACTGTGTGTGTACTGTGTGTGTGTGTGTGTGTGTGTGTGTGTGTGTGTACTGTGTGTACTGTGTGTGTACTGTGTATGTGTGTGTGTGTGTGTGTGTGTGTACTGTGTGTGTGTGTGTACTGTGTGTGTGTGTGTGTACTGTGTGTGTGTGTGTACTGTGTGTACTGTGTGTGTGTGTGTGTGTGTGTGTGTACTGTGTGTGTGTGTGTGTACTGTGTGTGTGTGTGTGTACTGTGTGTACTGTGTGTGTGTGTGTACTGTGTGTGTGTGTGTGTACTGTGTGTGTGTGTGTACTGTGTGTGTGTACTGTGTGTGTGTACTGTGTGTACTGTGTGTGTGTGTACTGTGTGTGTGTACTGTGTGTACTGTGTGTGTGTACTGTGTGTGTGTACTGTGTGTACTGTGTGTGTGTGTACTGTGTGTACTGTGTGTGTGTGTGTGTGTGTGTGTACTGTGTGTGTGTGTGTGTACTGTGTGTGTGTGTGTGTGTGTGTGTGTGTACTGTGTGTGTACTGTGTGTGTACTGTGTATGTGTGTGTGTGTGTGTGTACTGTGTGTGTGTGTGCACTGTGTGTGTGTGTGTGTGTGTGTGTGTACTGTGTGTGTGTGTGTGTACTGTGTGTGTGTGTGTGTGTGTGTGTGTGTGTGTACTGTGTGTGTACTGTGTGTGTACTGTGTATGTGTGTGTGTGTGTGTGTGTGTGTACTGTGTGTGTGTGTGCACTGTGTGTGTGTGTGTGTGTGTGTGTGTGTGTGTGTGTGTGTGTGTGTGTGTGTGTGTGTGTGTGTGTGTGTACTGTGTGTGTGTACTGTGTGTGTGTGTGTACTGTGTGTGTGTCGTGACATGTCCTATTCTTACATCTGTATTTCTGTCCTCACAGTCTGTCATTAATGATCACAAATGTGTGTCTGTGTGTCAGTGCAGGTTTGGAAGAAGATGAGAAAAAAGAACAGTCCTTGGTCTGGGCAGCGTTGAAAGGTGCTGGTATATTTGACATTGGCGTTACAAAAACAGTTCACACATTGATGCTGTAGTGTCATCGATTCAAACAATGAAAACATGAACAATAAAAAACACTGCATGCTCAACTTAGAACGAGTGACGTTCCCAAAAGTCTCTTTTCTGAATGGATTCTTTTAATAACATTTTTATAAGCAATAACATATTCATTTTATAGAAAATAAACATCTCTAGGAAATACTATACACAATTATATTAGTACATCACATCTTACAGTTAAACAGCGTCAAATACTTATATACACCATTAAATAATGAGAGCATCATAATCAAGAATCAGAAGAAGAAGAGGTTTGTGGTGTGATGCTTTGCTCTTGTCTGTACTGTACGCCCTAATACTGTATGTGTCCACTGATATGAAGTACTAAAGTACTGTACACTACACCCTAAAGTAGTACTGAAGTACTGTACACTACACCCTAAAGAGGCTGTCTGTGTGTGTGAGAATGCTGCAGTAAGGGGAACAGGCTACGCTACTGTGAGTGCCACATACAGAGAAAGGAATGAGAGAGATACACTTGATGTGGAGTCAGAAAACTGAAACAGTCCGAATACGGACACCGTACAACAGTCACGGTTCCCCATTTAATGGGGAGGACTGTGTTACTGTACGGTGTCCATATTATGACATATTTGAGTCTCTGTACGGTTGATTCAGCTCTATGGTGCTGAGAACTCAAGTCGTGTAGGACTAAGAATCTATTGGAGTCGAATACTTGTTCATTTTTATGGAGACAGCAGCCTTTGGTGATGGAGATGATGGACAGAGATATTGATGAAGAACTGTGGTGAGATGAGATGACGACGTGTGAGATGATGCCGGCCGGGCCCTATGCCCTGACCTTTAACCTTTATGGTGATGATGTGGCGTCTACTGTACATCATGTTGTATGAGCACACGTCTGAACTTCGACTCGGTGACCTCCAGAGTTTTGACCCCCCCCCCCCCAATATCCAAATTAGCACACTACCCACTTAGAATGAAGCGATGTATAAGGCATGCATTCTAAAGTAGTACGCTAGTGTGAATATTGAAACCTTTATTTTTATAAAAATGTTTAATTGAACACAAAGCGGGACAGATACCAACGCTGACTCAATGGTGTCGTATAGCCGTAATATGCACATCAAAATACATACCGGAAGAAGAGCGTTATATTCAGTCATTTTTTCTTTCTGTCGATATCAGAATCATATTTAGAATCTGTTAAAACACGCAATGTACATTTTTATAACACTTAAGCGCACATTGAGATACATCCAGGGGAGGGGCGGCTTCTTTTGACGCATGACATCTTGAATTGGAACACGCTCGTTCCCTTCCTTGTACAAGCACACACACACACAGTCCATGTCACACACACACACACAGTCCATGTCACACACACACACACACACAGTCCATGTCACACACACACAGTTGATGTCACACACACACCGCAACCTGGAACTCGGACAGCAGAGCCGGAGGGGGCCTATTCTGGCCAATCGCAATCCACCAGGTGTCCAAAAATGATAGCGACCGTTCCAGAGACATAACAGTGCAGCGTGAATTTAAAACAGCTCCCTGTCTCTCCCCCTCTCTCTCCCCCTCTCTCTCTGGAGGGGTGGTCTCTAAGTAACCATGGCTGCCAGGTGTCTAGACTCCAGACACAGACAGACAGGGCTGTGAAAGACTCTCTCAAAACACCGCAGTCCGTCTGTCCGTGAAGGATACTGTCTGTCAGACAGACTATGCAGTCCCTCTCTCTGTCTCTCTGTCTCTCTGTCTGGTTATCAGGGGTGGCTGAGATAAAGCAGTGCCGTTGCCAGGGGTTACGGGGGTTGCTCTGAGGGACCTGCTGTCTTGTGTCTGTATTGCTGCCATCGGTGGTGCCATCGGTGGTGCCTCAGAGGATCCCCAGCCGTCCCCATTGGCTGATGCGTCTGACTCATCATCATCAGGTTTGGGTGGGGGGATGTCCTATCTGTCTGTCTGTCTGTCTGTCGCACTGCATAGGTGATGCTCACTGGGGCTGGGTAGTGCTCTATTTTACAAAGCCTGGAAGACAAAGACAAATTATGTATGAGGGCGATTGCTGTTCACTTCAAAACACGTGCACAAAGATAATGTTATATATGAAAAAAATGAATATTGTGCTTTTGAGAGTGTATGGGTGATCTGTGTGTGTTGTGTCATACTGTCTGCAGGTTCAGTAGGTCTCTCTCTCTCTCTCTGGACATATGTACTCATGCCTTCTGAAATAGAGCGCACCAGCACTCACAGCACTGCAATGTGTGTGTGTTATTCTCCATGGCCAGCGCAGGATGGGACCTTTAATTGCCATGGTCACTGCAAACATGAAAGCTGCAGTGTCTGTGTGCCTGAGTCTCTGCTCTGAGCTAACATGAAAGCTGCAATGTGTGTGCTTGTGCGCTGGTGTGTGTGTGTGGTTCTGCACAACTGTAGACATGAAAGCTAGCTGCAGTGTGCGGTAGTGGAGGATGGAGGATGCAGCTGGCCAGTGAACTGGCTCCTGTGAATGACAAGGTGGGAACGCCTACTAACTACAATGGTGGGGTGCTTCCCCCTTATCCTCAGTAGTCTCTCTCTCTCTCTCTCTCTCTATCTCTCTCTCTCTCTCTCTCTCTCTCCCCCTCTCTCTCTCTCTCTCTCTCCCCCTCTCTCTCTCTCTCTCTCTCCCCCCCTCTCTCTCTCTCTCTCTCTCTCGCGCTCTCTCTCTCTCTCTTTCTATTCCTCTCCCCCTCCCTCTCTCTTTCTCTTTCTGAATCTCTCCCCCTCCCTCTCTCTTTCTCTTGCTGAATCTCTCTCCCTGTGTCTCTCAGTATTCTCTTTCTCTTCTGTCTCTCTATATTATCTCTCTTTCTCTCTCTCTATATGTAGTCTCTGTCTCCCTTTCTCATTCTCTTTGTATCTCTGAGTCTCTCTGTGATGTAACGGCCCGCTGCTCTCCTTTTGTTTCTACACATCCGCAGAGAACACAAAAACAGCCTCTGTTTGTCTCCTACTGTGTGTGTAATATGTGTGTGTGTGTGTGTGTTTGTGAACATTCACAATGTTCATACGTTTTTGTGTGAGTTTGCACAATATGTGCCTGCTGTTTGTGTGTGCCTGTGTATATGTCTGCCTGTTGTGTGTGTGCGCTTGCCTGTGTGTGTGTGTGTGTGTGTGTGTGTGTGTGTGTGTGTGTGTGTGTGTGTGCGTGTGTGTGGGTGCCTGTGTGTATCTGTGCCTGTGTGTGTGCGTTTGCCTGTGTGTGTGTATGTGCCTCTGTGTATGTGCCTGTGTGTGTGTGTAACTGTTTGTGTGTGCCTGTGTGTGTGTGTGCCTGTGTGCGTGTGTGTGTGTGTGTGGGCCTGTGTTTGTGCGTTTGCCTGTGTGTGTGTATGTGCCTGTGTGTGTGTGCCTGTCTGTGTGTGCCTGTGTGTGTGCCTGTGTGCGTGTGTGTGTGTGGGCCTGTGTGTGCAGCAGTTCCCTGCCCATGTGAGATTGCTCCCTTCCACCCTCCTTTCCTTCCTCCATCCCTCCTGCTGGTGTCTGTGTCTGTGTTGTAGAACAGTGAGAGGAGGAGAGCAGAAGAGCAGAGAACAGAGGCAGAGTTCCATGGAGACCTGGGTGGGGTGGTGGGGGGGTGGGGGGGGGTTGTGCCTGGGATTGTGTCTGTGTATCTCTACTGCTCTCTGATTAGGCTGCTCAGTCTGCTAAATTAGCATCACACAGACCCACCAGCCTCCCTCTCTCTCTCTCTCTCTCTCTCTCCCTCTTTCTCTCTCTCTATCCCTCTGTCTTCCTCCTCTCTCTCTCTCTCTCTCTCTCTCCCCCCCCCCTCTCTCTCTCTCTTTCTCTCTCTCTCCCTATTTCTCTCTCTCTATCCCTCTGTCTTTCTCCTCTCTCTCTCTCCCTCTTTCTCTCTCTCTCCCTGTCTCGCTCTTTCTCTCTCTCTATCCCTCTCTGTCTCTCTCTCTCTCTCTCTCTCTCTCTCTCTCTCTCTCTCTCTATTTCTATCTCTCTATCCCTCTATCTTTCTCCTCTCTTTTCTCTCTCTCTCTCCCTCTCTCTCTCTCTCTCTCTCTCTCTCTCTCTCATTCTCTCTCTGTCTCTGTTCTTCTATACGTGGGAGGGGAAGAGAGGAGGGAGGGGGATAGGATACAGGGACAGGAAAGGAGAAAAGAGAGAGAGGGAGGGAGAGGGAGGAGAGATGGAGGGAGCAAGGGGAAGGCAGGGGGTGAAGAGAGAAGAGGAGAAGAGAGAGATGGAGGGAGTGAGGGGAAGGCAGAGGTGGGTGTGATGCTTTTTTGATCAGCAGCCAGATTTTCACCCTTGTCTGTCAGTCTACACAGAGGAGAGGAGAGAGGGATGGGGAGAATATAGGAGGGAGGGAGGGAGGGGGAGAATAGAGGAGGGAGGGAGGGGGAGAATAGAGGAGGGAGAGGAGAGAGGAGAGGAGAGAGGAGAGGAGATGAGAGAGAGGCTGCTGCTTCAATGCACCGCTGCTCCCTGCTGAATGTCAGTAGCCCTCTCTCTCCCCTCCCCCTTCCCTCCATCATTGACCTTCCTCCAGAGTGCAGTGTGGCGTTACCGCCACCAGATGGCGCCTCCCATAAAGAAAACTGCAACCTTGGAAATCCAAACAAAACAGGAAGAGTGGGCTGCTAATGTGATCACACTCCCACTTTCAGTCATAACAATGCACAGCGTGGCTGACTAATGTTTTCCGAGAGGTGCAGTGTGAGAGGTAGCTAGTGGGATAAAGTGTAGGATGATTTGCCATTTTGTCAAGGTCATTCGTAGGACTCCCTGTGCAGTCATTTAAAATGAACAAATGTAGCGGATGACATCTTAATGTGCGTAGGGCTTCATCTCAAATGGCACACTATTAAGTAGAGCACTTCTTTTGACCAGGGCCCTATATGGATGTTAATGGGCAACATACATTCCACAACAGTAACATTCTTGTTCCTTTGCATAGAATGTGTTTGTTGTAGATTAGAACAGTGGGTGCCGACATGGATGAGACTGAACTCTGTCAACCCAGTTGGAGCTGGATTCCTATCCTATGTCTGCTAGCCTTTCAGCTTGGTGCTGAACACTCTATTAGAGTCTGTGTTTAGTGATGGGAGGGAATCGACAGGCTGACCTCCAGCCCTGCAGACGGCTGTGTGAGACCAATCAGTGTTCGGTGTTCAGGTGGCGTTAACAGTGGTGTTAGTGGACTGGCCAGTCAATAGTGCTCAGCGCCAGGCAGAGATGCCTGATAGGCTGTTGCCACGGGAGATGCAGAGACACACAACCTTGGTTACACACATCCTCTGTCTCTGTCTGTGCCTGACTTTCTCTTTGTCCATTTATGAGTGTGTGTCTGTCTGTTTATGTGTGTGTGTTAATGTCTCTCTCACTCTCTTTTAAATTACTCTCTGTCTCTGTCACTATATGTCATTCTCTGTATGTCTGTCTCTGTCACTATATGTCATTCTCTGTATGTCTGTCTCTGTCACTATATGTCATTCTCTGTATGTCTGTCTCTGTCACTATATGTCATTCTCTGTATGTCTGTCTCTGTCACTATATGTCATTCTCTGTATGTCTGTCTCTGTCACTATATGTCATTCTCTGTATGTCTGTCTCTGTCACTATATGTCATTCTCTGTATGTCTGTCTCTGTCACTATATGTCATTCTCTGTATGTCTGTCTCTGTCACTATATGTCATTCTCTGTATGTCTGTCTCTGTCAAAAACTGAAATGTAATGTATTGTAATATCACAGTATTAGAAATTCCTAACCAGAGGGGATAGAGAGATGGGAGTCTTGGATTATAGGAATGTTTACGGAGATAAAAGCATCATTATTCTGATGTGTATGGTTCTGTTCTCTCAGGGTGGGTGAGTCTCCAGGACAAGCCAAGAAAGTACAGAAGAAGCCAAAGAGCCCTCCCACTAACAGGTACAGTAGAGAACAGTGCTGCCCCCTACTGACTGCACATAAGTGGCTCTTACTGTCTCCTATACTTCACATCTCTGACTGTCTCCTATACTTCACATCTCTGACTGTCTCCTATACTTCTCATCTCTGACTGTCTCCTATACTTCACATCTCTGACTGCCTCCTATACTTCACATCTCTGACTGTCTCCTATACTTCACATCTCTGACTGTCTCCTATACTTCACATATCTTACTGTCTCCTATACTTCACATCTCTGACTGTCTCCTATACTTCACATATCTTACTGTCTCCTATACTTCACATCTCTGACTGTCTCCTATACTTCACATCTCTTACTGTCTCCTATACATCACATATCTTACTGTCTCCTATACTTCTCATCTCTGACTGTCTCCTATACTTCTCATCTCTGACTGTCTCCTATACTTCACATCTCTGACTGCCTCCTATACTTCACATCTCTGACTGCCTCCTATACTTCACATCTCTGACTGTCTCCTATACTTCACATCTCTTACTTTCTCCTATACTTCACATATCTTACTGTCTCCTATACTTCACATATCTTACTGTCTCCTATACTTCTCATCACTCTCTCTCCCCCTCAGGATCCTGAAGCCAAGTCAGGGTCAGAATGCCTCTGTCCCAGGTCAGCTAAACCGACAGGGGTGAGTACAGTCTCCAACATTTCTCTACTTCTCCCCCTCTCTTTATTTCTCTGCCCTTCTTCTTTAATTCCTTAACTCATAAAAAATAAAAACTCCAATAAATACTAAAATGTTAATTTATAATGAATAAAAATCACCCCATCTCTCCCCCCTCTCTGTCTGTCAATCTAAGTCTGTGTGTCAGGAGCTGGTACAGAAATACCTCGGAGGACAGAGTGAGGCGCTCAGACAGCCTGAAGAATCATAACTCCCTGAGCTAACTGGTTCCTCCCTCAGTCCCTCTATGACCCCTCACTCCCTGACCTTTGATCCTTGACATCTGGGCCTTCTATCAGCCCCATGTTGCACTATGGTTTGACTACCACCAATGCTACTAGTCCCTCTAACCTCCCTCTAAATTCCCTCTGACCTCCCTCTAACTTCCCTCTAACCTCCCTCTGACCTCCCTCTAACTTCCCTCTGACCTCCCTCTGACCTCCCTATGACTTCCCTCTAACTTCCCTCTAACCTCCCTCTGACCTCCCTCTGACCTCCCTCTAACTTCCCTCTAACCTCCCTCTGACCTCCCTCTGACCTCCCTCTAACCTCCCTCTAACCTCCCTCTGACCTCCCTCTGACCTCCCTCTAACTTCCCTCTAACTTCCCTCTAACCTCCCTCTGACCTCCCTCTGACTTCCCTCTGAACTCCCTCTAACTTCCCTCTAACCTCCCTCTGACCTCCCTCTGACCTCCCTCTAACTTCCCTCTAACTTCCCTCTAACCTCCCTCTGACCTCCCTCTGACCTCCCTCTAACTTCCCTCTAACCTGCCTCTGACCTCCCTCTAATCTCCCTCTAACCTCCCTCTGACCTCCCTCTGACCTCCCTCTAACCTCCCTCTGACCTCCCTCTGACCTCCCTCTGATGGTTCAGTCCAGTGCTCTCTGCCCAGGACATACCCTATCCAATGGATTGTTGCTATAGTTACATAGATTGTTCTACTATTTATCTCCCTTTTGCATGTGTACAGACGGATTCTGTTTATTTGCTTACCTTGTGTTTCGGACATTTCAGTGAAAAGTTGTCGTCTTGGAACATGCAGCCTGAGAGAGAGAGAAAGAGAGAGAAGGAAGGAGACAGAGAGGGAGAGAAGGAAAGAGAAAGATAGAGGTAGGGAAAGAAGGAAGGAGAGAGAGAGAGAGAGGGAGAGAGAGAGAGAAGGAAGGAAGCAGAGAGAGATATAGAGAGGGAGAGAGAGAAGGAAGGAGGGAGAGAGGAAGAGATGGAAGGAGAGAGAGACAGAGAGGGAGAGAGAGAAGGAAGGAGGGAGAGACAGAGAGGGAGAGAGAGAGAAGGAAGGAGAGAATGATAGGATGAGGTAGGTTGCAGCCATGGTGTACTCTGCAGGATTAAACTGGTCCTTCAGTTCTCTCAGTGCTGCCTCTGTGAGGAGTTCTAATCCCCACGGTACCTACTGATGGCATGATGTAATGTGAGGGGAGGCCATACCTACATACAGCATATGCTTATACACAAATGAACACACACACACACA
>NW_027260887.1:37500-45000 GCF_045791955.1 Oncorhynchus clarkii lewisi
AAATACAGCACTTGAAATATTGACTCTCCATTGGTAAGATGCAGTATCAGTATCAACCGGAGAGAGAGAGGTGGAAAGAGAGAGAGAAAGAAAAAGAGAGAAATCAGCATAGAGAAAGAAGAAGGTCTCACCGTTTCTGTGGAGGTGTGAACAGCCTCTTTCAGGCCGTACAGCCTCCCTGCCACCATGATGATCCCATTGGTCCAGATAGCACAGTTCTCATGGGCCCAGTGTTCCTTAGCCTCAGCCTCCCCCTGCAGTCTCTGGAGGAGGCCTCCTCCTCCATTGCCCCCTTCCTGACCACCAGCTGTGGCCTCCGCAGCCCTCCTCTCCCCCTGGAGCTTCTGCATCCTCCTGAACCGATCCCGTAGGGTGGGCCGGTGCGTGCTTCCGCCCTCCGCCGGTGCCCTCTCTGCCCTCCTGGGGCGCCAATGGTGGGGGTGGGGCTGATGATGGTGACTCCCACCACTACTACTACTGCCCTGCTTTGTGACTGTCTCCATATCCACCTTTTTACTAACTTCCTTTTTAAAGCCGGGGTCTCCTTCGCTTGTTGGGGTGCTGCTGCTTGGTTCCCTGATGCTACTGTTGGAGCTTATTTTCTCTCGGTTTTCCCTCTGGGTTTCTATATGTCTTGCTGACAGGATTTTGCGGGGGATGCTATCCTCTGGGAAGTAGGGCCCACACAAATCCCCCAGCTCACGGTAATTTGCTGGCTTTCCACACAGGCAACACGTTAGACACCTGTCAATTAACGTTTTGTTAACCAAGGGCCCCTGGAGCATAGCTGAGGAGCTGGGTATCGCCTTGGCAACTGTGACTGAGTTTTTAATTTTGTCCGGGCTCTTTTTCCGGGGCTTCTGAAGCACCATCTTCAGCTCTTCATCGCGCCTGTTGACGATGGTACAGAGAGAGGTGAAGTCTCTGGAGCTGTCCATACGCACATATGGACAGAAGGAGTGTTTGATTCTGCTTTTAGGAGTCTTACTCAGTACCTGTTTGAGAGAGGGCTCTGGCTGCTTTTCCTCTGACACTGCAGGACTTTCCTTTTTCCATTTCTTCTTCTTGAGTCTGGCCTCCCTCCCTGCAGCCTTTACCACCGCTTCAATCACCTCCATGGCGTCTTTGATTCCCTTTTTAGGACCAGGTTTTTTGTGAACCCTCAGAGGTTTGCTGCTCTGCTGTTCACCTGGTGCTCTCCCTCTCTTTTTGGAGGGGGATGAAGAGGGCTTCCTCCCTCGTTTGGAGGGAGGCGGCTGGATCATTTCTGTGGCGATCACCTGCGGGCTGTCTGTGATCTCACCTGGGCCGGCTGGTAGAGCGGGCGTTGTTGTTAACGCTGTGTCAGTGGGTGTCTCTGTCTGCTGTTCTGCTGTTGTTGTCTCTACCTCCTCGCCAGCCACAGGCCCCTCTGAAGGCTGTCCTCCCTTCTTCTTCCTCCTCCTCTGTTTCAGGTGCATCTCGTGGTTGTTCTTGATGGCCCTCTGCTTGGCCAGCCGCGGCGTGTTGATGATCAGGCTCCCCGTCTCCATGGCGACCACCGTGGCGTCCGTGCTCTCTACCATGGCCCATTTCCTCCTCTTGGTCCTGGTGGGTTTGTTGGCGCCGCTCGCCGCTGCAGCGTCTGGCACACCTGATGGGAGTGGCTCCGGCTGCACCCCCTCCCCGGTGTTCTGCTGCACCCTTCTCTCCTGTTCTGTGTTCTGGGCCCCCGTGGAGCTCCCCACGTCTCTTGCTAACTCCTCCCGTGACACATCAGGGGCGCTCACCGCCGCCACTGGGGCCTCGCTCTCCTCCGAGACGGGCAGCGACACAGGCTTTGACGTCACTTCATCTACTGTCGCCTCTGTGCTCTCGGGCTGTGGTGTTGGCGGGTGTTTCTTCGAACCGGTGCCCGAGTTTATTTTCTGAACCATGGCCTCGTATTTCAGACCCCTGCCTTTGCGCGGGGGGAGGTACTTGGTTTTAGTGGGACACTGAGAAGGGACACTGGGCATTTCACTAACCACATCACCATCAGCCATCGTTGGAGGAGGGTTATCTTTGGTCAGCACAGTGATCAGAGAGGTCTTGATGTGCCTGCCTCTCTTTAGCCTTCTCTTGGGCCCTCGGACACCCATCTCATTGGGTTTGACTAATGGAGGCTGGTTGGCCTGGTCAGAATGGGGAGTTTCAGGCTGGGGCTGTTGTGGTTTTGGTTTTGGTTTTGGACCTCGCTTTTTCTTCACCGGAGGCTCTAGAGGCAGAGGACTGGGTTTTCTTTTGAGTGGAGGTACAGGTGCAGTTTCAAGAGGTACAGCTACAGTCGGTTCTTTAGGTTTCTCAGGTGGAGCGACAGGTATACTAATGTCTGTTACACTGTTGTCTGTTACACTGTTGTCTTTTATGCTGGTGTCTGTTACGCTGGTGTCTGTTACACTGGTGTCTGTTACACTGGTGTCTGTTACATTGGGGTCTGATACACTAGTGTCTGTTACTCTGGTGTCTGTTACACTGACGTCTGTTGCAATGGTGTCGGTTTCACTGGTGTCTGGTTTACTGGTGTCTGTTATACTGGTGTTGGTTTTACTGGGGTCTGTTACTCTGGTGTCTGTTACACTGGTGTCTGTTACACTGGTGTCTGTTACACTGGTGTCTGGTTTACTGGTGTCTGTTATACTGGTGTTGGTTTTACTGGGGTCTGTTACTCTGGTGTCTGTTACACTGGTGTCTGTTACACTGGTGTCTGTTACACTGGTGTCTGGTTTACTGGTGTCTGTTACACTGGTGTCTGGTTTACTGGAGTCTGTTACACTGGTGTCTGTTATACTTGTGTCTGTCTGGTTAGGAAAGACAGGGATGGCTGGCTCTATGCTCATACGTTCCTCATTTTGTAACACTGCATTGGGCTTTGTTATACCTGTCAGGGTTTGAGTCAGGATTCCCTCAGATTGCGCCTTCTCTTTTTCCTTTGGAAGCTTATCCTGGGGGGGCTTCCTGGATCTCAGGACCATGTTCTTTCCGTCCTTGCCTGGAGCTTTCACTTCCTGTTTCCCATCACCTTGCTGACTGTTGATGCTCAAGCTCTTCTGGCCTCTTCCTGGACCCCCTGTTATGGGTGGAATGGGACCTTCCTGTTCTGCCAACTTCGACTTAGAGCCCGTACCCCTGGGACGACCACGGGGTGCTCCTTCAGTTGGTTTTGGACCAGGTTTTGGTCCTGGTTTTGGACCCGGTTTAGGCCCTGGTTTTAGAACTGTTTTTGGGCCTGGTTTAGGCCCCGGTTTTAAACCTGGTTTTGGGCTGGGCTTCGAATCGGGTTTCAAACCTGGTTTTGGTCCTGGTTTTAGACTTGGCTTTGAACCTGGTTTTGGCCCTGGTTTTAGTCCTGGTTTAGGCCCTGGTTTTAACCCTGACTTTGGGCCTGGTTTTGGGCCTGGTTTCGAACCTGGTTTCCGCCCTGGTTTCCGTCTTTCAGGGGGCTGGGGATCCTTAGGAGGAGTGTCCTGCGCGTTGAATGAGCGAGTGCACATTCTGGAGCGGGAGCCCTCAACAAGCAGTTTGTGTGTCTCGCTCGTTGTGATTATGTCCTGGTGAGCGGCCATGTCTAGCTGATCGGAGAACAGAGCACTCTTGCTGGAGGGCATGCAGGGTTTCTGCGGTGGCGAGGGGGCACTCTCCCCCTCTCTCTCCACACTCAGCTGTCTCCTGAATTCCACACCTGAATGCATCAGTCTCCTCCTGCCTCGGCCGTGCTTCCGGCCGAAAGCCTGCGGGTGTGCAGATGGGGCCACGGGTTCTGGCTTGGCTGAGGGGGTCACAGCGCTTGGGCAGCTGATGCCCGGCTCCATGTCCTCATCACCTTTCTTTGGCGAGGGTGGGGTGTTGGCCCAGGAGGGCGCTGAGTGCAGTATGGACTTCCCCGGCAGCTGAGGGGAGTCAGGCTCCAGCACGTTGGAATCGCTGTGATCAATATGGTCCCTGGTGTGAGACGGAGCTGGAGGTGTTGCTATCTCGCTGAGAGCTGAGAAAACCATCATGGCTGAGTGAGACTGGGGTGGAGTGTCACAAATGGCTGACCCACTTTCTGGGGATTCTACTGCTGCTGCTGTTGCATCCGGTTGTGCTGCTTGGCTTTCTGTCTCTGCAGACTCTGTGTTACTGTAAGGCTGAGGCTCAGCCAGGCTCTGGCCTTCTGTTCTGCTGCACAGTTCTCCAGAAGGCTCCTCCTGTGGGCTCGTTCTATTGTTGAGGTCCCTCTCAGTTGATGGCAGGCTCTCACTCTCTTCTCCCTCTCTCTCCTCAGCAGACAGAGGAGAAGATATGGAGTTCTGCTTTCTCTCCTCCTCCCCCTCCTCATCCTCCTCCTCTTCTTCTCTGCTCTCTCTCTTCTCTGAGGCGGAGAGCCTCTGGTCCAAAGCCTCGCCCCGTGGGGTAGGGGATGTGTTCTCCGAGCTGTCTTCCTTCTCTGTTAAATATTCATCTTGGTCAAGGTCACCCCTGGAAATATAGGGGGATGTCTTCACTGAGCTCTCAGAGTCAGTGGGAGATTCGGATTTGAAGGCCTCTGATTTCATCTCCTGGCCCAGGTCTCCCTTGTGGCTGGAGTCTGAGAGGCTTGGGGACTTATCCGCCGAGTCCCCTTTGCCTCGGTCATATTTGTTTTGTATCTTGTGGTACATGTTCTCGTCGTAGCAGTAGCTCTTTCCCTCGGTCACTGCTTTGTTGATCTTGCTATACAGCGCTGGGCCTTTCTCGTCCTCTGGCCATTTCTCCCGCTTCTCAGAGGTATCTGTGACATTATCGCTGCCTCTGTGGTCACTCTCGCTGTCGGAGGTCTTTTTCACGCCATCATCCTCGTAGTCTGCTATTTTCTCTGTCCAGGCCAACTCCTCAAAGTTTTCCTTCAGTGGCAAGCCAAGACGTTGGATGTCTGGAGGAGACTGGCTCTCCTGCTTCATGGGGCTGGGAATCGTCACACTCACGGGGGACCTCTCATCCCCCACGCTCTTCATGGGGGTTTGTCGGGGTTCGTGTCCCCCCTGTGACCTGGGGTCAGGGGTCATGTTGTCCCTGGAAGCCACGCTCTGCAGGCCGGACACAGAGTCACCAGACCGGGTGGACATGTCATCCGGTGAGGTCATGGAGCAGGATGAGGCCGTGTCCAGGCCCAAGTGTGTGTTGTTGGGGGCCTGAGCTGGGCTCCTGCCCTGGCCGCAGTAGTAGTACCCTCTCTCCAGCTGCTCGTCAGAACTACTGGAGTACCCCCCCTCCTGCATCTCCATGGGGACGAGCGGGTGCTGGTTTGTGCTGTAGGGGTCCTGCATGGGACCCCCACCGTGCTGAGCCTCGGGGCCTCCTGGCACTCCTTTGTAAACCTCTTCCTTCTTGGAGGAGCTGCCTCCACTGCTCCCAATGCTGCTGCGCTTGGCCCCCTTCTTGTTGGCGACCATGGCCTCGGAGAGCAGCAGCTGCTGCACATTGTTGGAGATGTTCTCCACCTGAGAGGTGAGGGCATTCAGGCTCCACAGGCTGGGGTTGGCAAGCAGCTTCTCGGAGAAGCGCTCCTTCATGGAAACCCCCTGTGTGTAGCTGTGCTGCGGGGTTGGGTGGGCCACGTTGGGGGACGAGGACGGGTGGGAGCGCGGCGGCATCAGCAAGCCCTGGTCCTGCAGACCCGCTGAGGAAGAGGAGGACGAAGAAGCCGCCCCTGGGGTCATTGGTGGCTGGCTGTACTGGAAGTTCTCTGGATTGGTCATCAAAGGGGAAGGGGTGGAGCTGTAGGAGGGCGAGCGGCCTACAGAGCGTGCAGGGGAGTGGCTGGAGGCGGGACTACATGTCTGGTAGTACTGCTCAGGGGATCTGACGGACAGCTCGGACAGACAGTAGTTCTGCTGGGGCTGGCTGAAGTGTTGGTATTTGGGGTGGGTCTCCTGGGGAGTGGGAATGCCTTGTAGTGGGGGCTGGGGCTCATAGCCACCCCTGGAGGGAGTCTGTTGGTAGCTGTAACTGTTCTGGGGTGGCGGGCGGTATCCCCCCTGCTTCAGACCACTGTGGCTGCCCATCTGCCTAGTGTACTGGGAGCTGGGCGGCATACTATATCCCTTGTAACAGTGGGGCATTGGGCTGCACTTCTCCATGTAGGAGGAGGAGGATGGCGAGGGGGACGGGGGATGTTGGGGGTAGTGGAGGTGGCTCTGGGGGTACATCAACGGGGACTGGCCTGGGTTTGCGGGATGGGGCTGGTGGTGTGGGCTGGTGTAGACCGGAGCGGAGGCCTGGTGGGGCTGGTGACACTGGCTCTGGGAGTGAGCCAGCATGTTCTGGTCCAGATACTGGGAGGACCCAGGGGGACCTGGCTCCATCCTGCCTACCATCTCCTGCTCGTACTGAGCTAGCTGAGCTGGGTCGTCCCACTTAGACTGCTGGAGGTGGCCTTCACTCATATACTGGGCCGGGTATCCCCCCGGGCCCATGTGATTGCTGTAGCCGCCTGCCTGCATATGCTGGGGAGTGGGAGGAGGTCCTTGGCTCCCCCCACTGTAAGCCTTCTTATCATGAGGCGTCGAACCTCCTCCACCACCCACACCACCACCCACACCGCCTCCATTACCCTGGGGGTATCCAGGGTATGCCTGCTGGCTGTAACAGTCCTTAGGTCCAGGTATGGGTCCACTTCCTTGTCCAGGTCCGGCTCCTGGTCCCGCTGGAGGCATCCCTGTAGCGGTGGCCAGCGCGTGCGCCTCGTAGACCTGCCTGGTCTGTCCGTGGTGGGGGTGTTGTCGGTAGCTCTCCAGGCGTGATAATTCGTGGTGCTCCTGCTGGTAGCAGGGCTGGTTGCCATGGAAACCGCTCCTCTCTCTGCTGAACGACTGCATGGCTCCAGCTATAGGAGGGGCGGGGGGAGGGAGGGGGTCGGGGGTGGGGGTGTTCTGACAGAGAGAGAGAGATGAGAGAGAGATGAGAGAAGGAGTGGAGAGGGAGATGGGGAAAGAGGGGGAGGGATAGAAAAACAGAAGAGAGAAGGAGGGGGTGTTAGTATCACAGAGCCAGGACATTACATCTCTACCTTCACGTCTCTAACCCCAACATCCTTTATCTCACCAGGAAAGATCAGAGACACAACAACAAAGTCTTGCCTTTCTGAGATCAATTGACTTAATATCATGTTCAATTAAAAGAAATGCTCGATTTGAATTCACAAGTAATGTTACTGTACACACCTGTACACACCTGTACACACCTGTACACACCTGTACACACCTGTACACACCTGCACACAGCTGTACACACCTGTACACACCTGTACACACCTGTACACAGCTGTACACACCTGTACACACCTGTACACACCTGTACACACCTGTACACAGCTGTACACACCTGTACACACCTGTACACACCTGCACACACCTGTACACACCTGCACACAGCTGTACACACCTGTACACACCTGTACACAGCTGTACACACCTGTACACACCTGTACACAGCTGTACACACCTGTACACACCTGTACAC
>NW_027260887.1:50000-72500 GCF_045791955.1 Oncorhynchus clarkii lewisi
TTGATTTCTTCAAACCAAGCTGCTTACCTATTGCAGATTCAGTCTTCCCAGCCTGGTGCAGGTCTACAATGTTGTTTCTGGTGTCCTTTGACAGCTCTTTGGTCTTGGCCATAGTGGAGTTTGCAGTGTGACTGTTTGAGGTTGTGGACAGGTGTCATTAATACAGGTAGGAGGACAGAGGAGCCTCTTAAAGAAGTTACAGGTCTGTGAGAGCCAGAAATCTTGCTTGTTTGTAGGTGACCAAATATATATTTTCCACCATAATTTGCAAATAAATTCATAAAAAATCCTACAAATCCTAATTTTGTCTGTCATAGTTGAAGTGTACCTATGATGAAAATTACAGGCCTCTCTCATCTTTTTAAGTGGGAGAACTTGCACAATTAGTGGCTGACAAAATACATTTTTGCCCCACTGTATGGAACTTTATCAAAATTGGGATTGTTTTCTAATTATTTGTGGATCTGTGTAATCTGAGAGAAATATGTGTCTCTAATATGGTCATATTATTGGCAGGAGGTTAGGAAGTACAGCTCAGTTTCCACCTCATTTTGTGGGCAGTCTGGACATAGCCTGTCTTCTCTTGAGAGCCAGGTCTACCTTTGGAGGCCTTTCTCAATAGCAAGGCTATGCTCACTGAATTTATACATAGTAAAAGCTTTCCTTAAGTTTGGGTCAGTCACAGTTGTCAGGTATTCTGCCAATGTGTACTCTCAGGGCCAAAAAGCATTCTAGTTTGCTCAGTTTTTTTGTTAATAAGGATCTGCCCCTTTAAAAGAAATGTTAGCCTAAAATGACATACCCAAATCTAACTGCCTGTAGCTCAGGCCCTGATGCAAGGATATGCATATTCTCAGTACCATTTGAAAGGAAACTTTGAAGTTGGTTGAAATGTGAAAGGAATGTAGGAGAATATAACACAATAGATCTGGTAAAAGATAATACAAAGGAAAAAACAACTGTTCTTTTATATTTTTTTTGTACCATCATCTTTGAAATTTAAGAGAAAGGCCATAATGTATTATTCCAGCCCAGGTGCAATTTAGATTTTGGCCACTAGATGGCAGCAGTCTATGTGCAAAGTTTTAGACTGATCCAATGAACCATTGCATTTCTGTTCAACATTTTGCGTCAAGACCGCCCAATTGTGCCTAATTTGTTTATTAATAACTTTTCATGTTCAAAATTGTGCACTCTCCTCAAATAATAGCATGGTATTCTTTCACTGTAATAGCTACTGTAAATTGGACAGTGCATTTAAGCTTTCTGCCCATATAAGATGTGACTATGTCCTGAGAAATGTTCTTGTTACTTACAACCTCATTCTATTTGCATTAGCCTATGTTAGCTCAACCGATCCCGACACCGATCCCGCAGAAGTTCATTCTTTCCAATATGTTTGTTTTCTCGTGATTTGGTTGGGACTAATATGCTGCTGTCCTGGGGCTCTGTGGGATCTTTTTGTGTTTGTGAACAGAGCCCCCAGGACCAGCTTGCTTAGGGGACTCTTCTCCAGGTTCGTCTCTCTGTAGGGAATGGCTTTGTTATGGAAGGTTTGGGAATCACTTCCTTTTAGGTGGTTGTAAAATTTAACGTCTCTTTTCTGGATTTGGATAATTAACGGGTATCGGCCTAATTCTGTATGTCTATATACAGTCCAGTCCAGTCCAGTCCAGTCAGTCAGTCAGTCAGTCAGTCAGTCAGTCACATTATCTTTACTGAGGGACTCTTTTTCTTTCTCTCTCTCTCATTCTCTCTCTCTCTCTTTCTTTCTCTCTCTCTTTCTTTCTCTCTCTCTTTATCTCTCCCTCAGCTCTTGGCCTGTCCCTGGGCCGTGACTAGAGAGGAGAATGAGGATGGGGGAGGATGAGAAGGAGGGGGAGGAGAGTGGGTGGAGAGGCTAGAGGAGGAGAGGAGACTTGGGTCTGGAAAGGAAATGATTAGTCTAGTGTAGAGGAGAAGGATGAGGGAGGAGAGGATGATGGAGGAGAGGATGAGGGATTAGAGGATGAAAGAGGTGAGGAGAATGAAGCTGGCGAGGAGGACAGGCTTGGGGAAAGTAGGAGTGGAGAATCAGCTTCAGGGGAGGAGAGGAGGAGGAGAGGAGGAGGAGAGGAAGGGAGGAGAGGAGGAGAGGAGGAGAGGAAAGGGAGAGGAGGAGGAGGAAGAGGAGGAAGAGAGGATGAGGAGAGGAGGAGAGGAACGGGAGAGGAAGAGGAGGAGAGGAAGAGAGGAGGAGGAGAGGAAAGGGATAAGAGGAGGAGGAGGAGAGGAGGAGAGGAAGAGAGGAGGAGAGTGGGGAGGCTATAAAAGAAAGGAGGACACTAAGTATTGGGGGAGGAGATGAGAGGAAGATGCTTCTACTGGAGGGAGGAAAGGAGACTGATGAGAAGAAGATGCTTGTACTGGAGGGAGGAAAGGAGACTGATGAGAGGAAGATGCTTGTACTGGAGGGAGGAAAGGAGACTGATGAGAGGGAAGCTGCTTGTACTGGAGGGAGGAAAGGAGTCTGATGAGAGGAAGATGCTTGTACTGGAGAGAGGAAAGGAGTCTGATGAGAGGAAGATGCTTGTACTGTAGGGAGGAAAGGAGGCTGATGAGAGGAAGATGCTTGTACTGTAGGGAGGAAAGGAGACTGATGAGAGGAAGATGTTTGTACTGGAGGGCGGAAAGGAGACTGATGAGAGGAAGATGCTTGTACTGGAGGGAGGAAATGAGTCTGATGAGAGGAAGATGCTTGTACTGGAGAGAGGAAAGGAGTCTGATGAGAGGAAGATGCTTGTACTGGAGGGAGGAAAGGAGACTGATGAGAGGAAGATGCTTGTACTGGAGGGAGGAAAAGAGTCTGATGAGAGGAAGATGCTTGTACTGGAGGGAGGAAAGGAGTCTGATGAGAGGAAGATGATTGTACTGGAGGGAGGAAAGGAGTCTGATGAGAGGAAGATGATTGTACTGGAGGGAGGAAAGGAGTCTGATGAGAGGAAGATGTTTGTACTGGAGGGAGGAAAGGAGTCTGATGAGAGGAAGATGTTTGTACTGGAGGGAGGAAAGGAAACTGTTTCGGGGAAGATGCTTGTACTGGAGGGAGGAAAGGAGACTGATGAGAGGAAGATGCTTGTACTGGAGGGAGGAAAGGAGACTGATGAGAGGAAGATGTTTGTACTGGAGGGAGGAAAGGAGACTGATGAGAGGAAGATGTTTGTACTGGAGGGAGGAAAGGAGTCTGATGAGAGGAAGATGCTTGTACTGGAGGGAGGAAAGGAAACTGTTTTGAGGAAGATGCTTGTACTGGAGGGAGGAAAGGAGACTGATGAGAGGAAGATGCTTGTACTGGAGGGAGGAAAGGAGGCTGATGAGAGGAAGATGCTTGTACTGGAGGAAGGAAAGGAGACTAATGAGAGGAAGATGCTTGTACTGGAGGGAGGAAAGGAGTCTGATGAGAGGAAGATGCTTATACTGGAGGGAGAAAAGGAGACTGATGAGAGGAAGATGTTTGTACTGGAGGGAGGAAAGGAGGCTGTTGAGAGGAAGATGCTTGTACTGGAGGGAGGAAAGGAGGCTGTTGAGAGGAAGATGCTTGTACTGGAGAGAGGAAAGGAGACGGATGAGAGGGGGATGAGTGTGGAGAAGAGGACGAGGAGTAGAGGGAGGAGTAGGTGATTTACGTGCTGGGGCACAAGAGCTCCTGGGAAATATGAGGCACACTCACCTCCTTTTCACAAGCCACACAGGGTACACGACTCATGCGTCTCAAATGGCACCCTATAAACTACATAGTGCACTACTTTTGACCAGAGCCCTATGGGGACACTGTATAGGGAATAGGGTGCCATTTGAGATGCAGACAAGGCTACGATGCACCCACTGTCAATAATTATCAAACTGGCCTAGCAGACCAACCATCCAAACAGACAGGCATGTGTCACCGTAACACAGTGATTCATCACATAGGTCCAGCCCACTTTAACTGTCCCATCAAGACAGTCCAGCTAGGTAGGCCTATAACTGCTTTTATGGTTCTTATATAATATATTTGCTGGCTCAGTAAATGAGGAGAGAGAGAGGGGGGAAGAGGAGGACAGAAGAAAGATGGAGAAAGGGGGGGTGAGGAGGAGAGAAGAAAGGTGGAGAGAGGGGGAAAGAGGAGGTGTGTCTGTGTACCTTCAGTAGGCATGCTCCGAAATACCTCGTCGGATCCTGTGTGTGTGCGTGTGTGTGTGTGTATGTGAGCTCAGGGAGATGAAGGGAGGGATATGACAGAAACTGATTGTTCCTCTGTGCAGTTGATATTCCAAAGAGCATTGAATGTCACGTGTCTCTCTCTTCTCTCTCTCTCTCTTCTCACTCTCCCTTCTCTCACTCTCTCTTCTCTCACTCTCTCTCTCCTCTGTCTCGCTCCTCTCTCACTCTCTCTCTCTCTCTCTGTCTCCCTCTTCTCTCTCTCACTCTCGCTCACTCTCTCTCTCTCTCTCCCTCTCTCTCTCTGTCTGTCTGTCTCTCTCTCTCGCTCTCTCTTCTCTCAGGCTCTCTCTCTTCTCTCACTCTCTCTCTGTCTCTCTTCTCTCCCTCACTCTCTCTCTCTCTCACGCTCTCTTCTCTCACTCTCTCTCTGTCTCTTTCTTCTCTCACTCTCTCTTCTCTCACTCTCTCCTCTGTCTCACACCTCTCTCTCTCACTCTCTCTCTCTCTCTCTCTCTCTCTCTCTCTCTCTCTCTCTCTCTCTCTCTCTCTCTCTCTCCTCTGTCTCTCTTCTCTCACTCTTTCGCTCTGTCATTCTCTCTTCTCTCACTCTCTCTCTCTGTCTCTCTCTTCTCTCACTCTCACTCTCTGTCTCTCTCTCTCTCTCTCTCTCTCTCCGTCTGTCTCTCTCTCTCGCTCTCTCTTCTCTCAGTCTCTCTCTCTTCTCTCACCTTCTCTCTGTCTCTCTTCTCTCCCTCACTCTCTCTCTCTCTCATGCTCTCTTCTCTCACTCTCTCCTCTGTCTCACTCCTCTCTCACTCTCTCTCTCTCTCTCTCTCCTCTGTCTCTCTTCTCTCACTCTTTCGCTCTGTCATTCTCTCTTCTCTCACTCTCTCTCTCTGTCTCTCTCTTCTCTCACTCTCACTCTCTGTCTCTCACTCTCGCTCTCTGCCTCCCTCTTCTCTCACTCTCTCTCTCCCTGTCTCTCTCTTCTCACAGATTCTCTCTCTCTCTTCTCTCACTCTCTCTGTCTCGCTCACTCTCGCTCTGTCTCTCTCTTCTCTCTCTCTCTCTCTCTCTCTCTCCCTCTCTCTCTCTCTATGTCTCCCTCTCTTCTCTCACTCTCTCCTCTGTCTCACTCCTCTCTCACTCTCTCTCTCTCTCTCCTCTGTCTCTCTTCTCTCACTCTTTCGCTCTGTCATTCTTTCTTCTCTCACTCTCTCTCTCTGTCTCTCTCTTCTCTCACTCTCACTCTCTGTCTCTCACTCTCGCTCTCTGCCTCCCTCTTCTCTCACTCTCTCTCTCCCTGTCTCTCTCTTCTCTCAGTTTCTCTCTCTCTCTTCTCTCACTCTCTCTGTCTCGCTCACTCTCGCTCTGTCTCTCTCTCTCTCTCTCTCTCTCTCTCTCTCTCTCTCTCTCTCTCTCTCTCTCTCTCTATGTCTCCCTCTTCTCTCTCACTCTCTCTCTCTCTCTCTCTCTCTCTCTGTCTGTCTCTCTCTCGCTGTCTCTCTCTTCTCTCAGTCTCTCTCTCTTCTCTCACTCTCTCTCTGTCTCTCTTCTCTCCCTCACTCTCTCTCTCTATCTCACGCTCTCCTCTCTCACTCTCTCTCTCTCTCTCTCTCTCTCTCTCTCTCTCAGTCTGTCTCTGTCTCATAAAAATGAGAATCAAAATTGTCAACGGGACAACAGTAACAACAATAACCAAGTGTCAAAATAACCATACCATCTCTCTCTCTCTCTCCCCCTCTGTGTCTCTCTCTCTCCCCCCCTCTCTGTCTCTGTCTCTGTCTCTTTCTCTCTCTCTGTCTCTCTCTCTCTCTCGCGCTCTCTCTGTCTCTCTCTCTCTCTCGCTCTCTCTCTCCGTCTCTCTCAAACATGCTCAACTCTCCCCGCTCCCTTCATCTCTATATAGCTCCCTCTCTCCCCCCCTCTCTGTCTCTGTCTCTGTCTCTGTCTCTCTCTCTCTCTCTCTCTCTCTCTCTCTCTCTCTCTCTCTCTCCCTCTCTCTCTCTCTCTCTCTCTCTCTCTCCATCTCTCTAACATGCTCTCCTTATCTCTTTATAGATCTCTCTCTCTCCCCTCTCTCTCTCTCTCTCTCTCTCTCTCTCTCTCTCTCTCTCTCTCTCTCTCCGTCTCTCTCTCTCTCCATCTCTCTCAAACATGCTCTCCTCTCCCAGCTCCCTTCATCTCTTTATAGCTCTCCCTCTCTCCCTCTCTCCCCCCCCTCTCTCCCCCTCTCTCTCTCTCTCTCTCTCTCTCTCTCTCTCTCGCCGTCTCTCTCAAACATGCTCTCCTCCCCCAGCTCCCTTCATCTCTTTATAGATCTTTCTCTCTCTCTCTCTGTCTCTCTCTCTCTCTGTCTGTCTCTCTCTCTCTCTCTCTCTCTCTCTCTCTCCGTCTCTCTCTAACATGCTCTCCTCTCCCAGCTCCCTTCATCTCTTTATAGCTCCCCCCTCTCTCTCTCTCTCTCTCTCCCTCTCTCTCGCTCTCCACCTCTCTCTCTATCACGCACATGCGCACACACACACACACACACACACACACACACACACACACACACACACACACACACACACACACACACACACACACACACACACACACACACAGACACACACACACACACACACACACACACTGAGGGAGAGGGTAGTACCAGTGTAGTAGTACTCTTCACAGTATGATTACATCGCAGTCATTCTGGTTAATTATTCATGCAGAGGCAGATCGCTGACATTTACCAAGACACACCCCTACCCACCTCCTAGAAATAATACTGAAATTGCTCTGAAAGAACCTATGATATGATGATATGTTGCTTAAATTGTCAATGTTTATACTGGTTGGTTGCCCCAAAGAAGCCTCAGCTAACTGATTGGCTATTTCAGGAGAGGAAATAGAGAAACCAATATAAGGCCTGACATTTGTCAATGTCCTGTTGACGTGAAGCATGGCTGGAGGTTGAAGGTCAATTTGTGCCAGTCACATAGATTACAGACAAGACAGAGAGGAGGAGTAGCAGGAGGAGGAGGAGGTGGAAGAGGAGCAGGAGTAGGAGGAGGGGGAGGAGGAGGGGGAGGAGGAGCGGGAGGAGGAGGGGGAAGAGAAAGAGTAGTTAGAGGAAGTAGATTCCAGTCATAAAGAGTGTTGTAGATAATGTTTCATAGGGCACTAGAGGGAATAGGCCATTTAATATACAGACTAATTTGGCAATACATAGCTTCTACCCAGACACGTTTGGTACATGGCTTGACCTTAGTGAATACAAGGACAGCCTCCTGCGCCAAACACAACACTTGTCCCTTTCAGATGGGATCTCTTTAAAAGTGATATGCAAATGAATGTAGTGGTGGGCCAATCACAGTCCCAGCTGGAGGAGAACGTTATCATAATCAGATAGGATTCACAAGGAAAAGCCATCAGGTAAGGCTAGCAGCACTCACCACTAGCGATACACAGCAGTTCCCTCTCTATCCCCCTTTCTCTCTCTTTCTTAGTATCTCTCTCTCTCTCTTTCTTAGTCTCTCTCTCTCTCTCTCTCTCTCTCTCTCTCTCACACAGTCTTTTATAAAACAAATTTGTACCTTTACGTTTTCGATTGGAGTTGAATATGGGCATAATAATGGTGCTTGAACAGCTAAGAAATAGTCCTGTCTGGTTTCATAAGCAGTCCATTTTGGAGCCCTGCTGGGTTCGCCAGTTGTAGTGTGATCTCCCTGTGAGAAGTGCGACTGGCGATCTGTGGGGCTCAGGATGACTCATCGGCATTCACAGACATGGCCGTCTATTCCATCAGTAATGAAGATGGCACTCTGGAAATAGACAAGGCTGAATAGGGCCCCCTGCCGAGTAGGCATAAACAGGCACGCACACACACACACACACACACACACAGCCGATACACACGCTACTCTACACACACACACACACACATACGCACACACGCATACGCACACACGCATACACACATGCACACACCATCTGCATAGACACACACACTGCCGATACACACGCTACTCTACACACACACACACACACACACACACTGTTCAAGTCTCAGCATGAAAGAGAGAGATGGAAGAAAGGGGAAGTGAGAGAGGAATGCATTTAACTCCACATGTAGTTATCTATTTGAGGGTTAGGGTTCTGAATTGGCCATGAAAGCTGGATAAAGATGTTATCTGTGCTGTGGAATGAGCTTCCTGTCAGTCCAGAAATGGGAATAGGAATTTGGTGTTTGGTGGTCTGTCTTGGCAAGCACCTCACTGGCCATCTCTATCTCTCTCTGTGATTGACAACCCCGCAGCACCCAACGACCTTTCCCTGAGAACAAACATCGCACCGGGACAACGCACCACATTCCATCGTTACCGTGGCAACCCGAGAACCACTCACAGAGCAGAGTGAGGCACAAGCACGCAATACAGGTAGTATGAAAAACACCCAAGTACCCTCAGGAAAGAAATAAACACACAGGGGATTGGGGAACTAGTTTCGGCTGGAAGCTATGGCGTGGTGCAGACCAGAGTACACCATTTAGGCAAAGGGCACAGAGCACTCCTACCTCACATTATCACCTTGTGATAGATGGAATGGAAAAGTGGGAGTGGTCTACTGCTCTCTCTTGTCACTGTAACTGGTCACAGGGTTTGTTATTGTAGCTATGTGCAAAAAGGAAATGCCATGACTTAAATGGTGCCCCGTGTGAGGGGTATCTCTAGGTAGGTAGTCAATGAATTGACATGATCGCTGTGTTTACATCGGAGATGTTGCATGGGGTTTTGAGGGAATCTCTGAAAATACCTATTTTGATTAGTCAGGATAGAGTAGTGCTGTCTTGACGGTCGCCAATGTTCTCTGTGTTCCAAGGTCAGTTACCTAGAATGTAATAATACAAACCATTCAGAATGGCTGTCATACATTCTAAGAACATCCTGTGAACGTTTTAAGAACACTCCACTATGCATCAGAACTAATGGAACAGCATCCTGCCAACACCATAATAAAACGCCTGGGAAAAGCACATTGCTTTCAACCAGTTCTCTTTGACATGTTATGCCATTTGACCATTGGCTTTGCCATTGTCCTTGTCCTACAAAGCCATACTGAACTTCACACTGAATCCATCTTCTCCTTCATATGGATCACCGTTTGTGTTTTGGGTGTCATAAAAGATACATGTCAAATAACACCATTTGACACATCAAATAACACCATTCTATTATAGAATGTTGTGTGTGCTGAATTTGCGCGTGCAAGCCAAGCGCCACCACTACAATCAGCAGCGCTGTCAAAGCTGTACAAAAAAAGTCTGCAAACACCGACCACCGATATTTTTTTTATTGAACTTTTATTTTACTAGGGCCCCCTATTTGTTCTACCGGATGGGAAAACGTCTGTGTGAGCATTTGAAATAAAGATATTTGCAAAAAAAATTATCCTGCTCGTTTGATCCTGATCTTATTTCAAATGCTCAGACAGACATATTTTTTTCTTACAAATATCTTCGATACATTTATTTGCACCTTCTGGTGTAGCTAGCTAGCTTTAGCATAGTACCTAGCTAGCACCAATGCAACCAGCCTGAAAACAATAACCAGTAGAAACTGCAGTCATTTTCAGTATTCTTAGCAATGATTTAGGAATCTATATGTGAGTAAGTATTAGCTAGGTAGCCCCTTGTTGTTCTCCTATTGAAATCAAACATCAGTTCATGAAAAATAACTAGCTAGCCAGCTACTTAACCCTGTTGCCCAAAGCTAACGTTATAAACTGCTAGCTAGCTTCATCTGACTAGTGAGGCTTGACTGGACCGGGTTATGTGTTGTGAAGCTAGCCACAATAAGGAATAGCCACAATAGTGGAATTTGCCCTTTCCTTTCAAAATAAAAGTCCCCTGTTGAAAATGACTCAGGATACAAATGGTGGAATCATGCCATATTTAAACTAGATAATGTTAAGCAAGGTTGGAGTGTTGGAAAATGGAACAAGAAATGTGATATCAGTCTACTCGGTGACACCTACAGAACACAACTGTGAAGAGTTTACGCAGGACTTTGACTGTGGGAAATTACCAGCCCCAGTCAACCTATTGTGCGTATTGATGTTCATATTGCACTGTAGAGCCTTACCTAAGGATTGGGGATCAATGAAATGGGGTATCAGTCTACTCAGTACACAAGTGTTTTTTTCTCCTCAGAGTTATCAGGCTCCAAAACATCCATGTTGTATTGTTTTTCCTCTGGAATAGTGTAGGTTGACTGGCACAATAAATGTGTTTCAATTCACAGTGGTTTCTGCAATTAGAGCTACGACGCTACTGTTCTGTGGGTGTCACTGAGTAGGCTGATACCCCATGACATTGATCTACAATCCTTAGGTAAGGCTGTAGTGAAATAAGTATGCCCCCAATGCAATTATAAAGTCTAATACAGCCACTGTGTGATTTCAACAGATTTTTGTCAAATTAACAAGTTATTGCCTAGTGTTGAATTTATATAACAACATTCCAAACTCGTTTAGCATGATCTATTCCATTATGGCATGATTCCACTATTTGTATCACTTTCAATTAGAGACTTTTATTTTGAAGGTGAACCACACGTTCCTCTATTGTGGCTAGTCCTTATTGTGGCTAGCTTCACATAGGTGGGTTCGAGCATCATCAATCAAATAAGAACTGTCTTATAAATTAGGGGTATTTAAATTATGACACCTAGCTAGATAGTTAGCTAGCTAACTATAGCTACTGATCCAGATTATGTTATTTTTCTATGTTTTTGGGAAGAATATTGTTTGCATCCATCAGCTAGCTAGCTTCTTTTTCCCCCCAGCCCTGTCAGAGCTTGGGGAAGGGTGTCTGTGGTCGTATGGCAGTGGCAGGTGCACGAGACAAAACTTTACCAGCATCACAGCATACATATCGGTGAATCGCTATGACATATGAAATACGAGTGATAGTGTAATCAATGTGTAGTAACTACTTAACTTAAGGATCTAATATAATACATTAGAGCTGATAAAAGTTAATACAAAAAAAACATGCATTTTTTTGTACCATCATCTTTGAAACTAAAGAGAAAGGCCATGATGTATTATTCCAGCCAAGGCGCAATTTATATTTTGCCCACTAGATGGCAGCAGTTTGTGTGAAGTTTTAGACGGATCAAATTAACCATTGCATATATGTTCAAAATGTTGTATCAAGACTGCCCAAATGTGCCTAATTGATTTATGAATACATTTTAAGTGCACTGTCCTCAAACAATAGCATGGTATTCCTTCACTGCAGGTATTCCCAAACTGGGCAATGCCGTTGGGGGTACCCCAAATAAAAATGTGATTCACATTTCTAAAAAAAAACATTTTTGTTTTAGATTTTTTTCTTCTTCACATTTTCGAACAGTCCATTTACTAAGGCCCTCATCCATAGACACACATACCAGCTCTACTGGTAGTACTGCTACTACCAGCAGTACTACACCTGCACCTGTCCACGACACAAGTTGTTCTGCTTCCACGAGTACATCCAATGCCAGCATCAGTAATTCTAAATTTGTTGTAGCCCAGCTTGCATGGACACTGACAGTTGTGAATCTGATGCAGCCGAATAGCTACTGCCCCTTACCCGGGAAAGCACAGAACAACAGACAGGGACGTTGGACATCGAAGAGGCACAAATATGATGAGAACTACATTGTTTTGGGATTCACTTATACTGGGAGTAGTGCCTTTCCTCAGCCACAGTGTGTTATATGTGATAAAGTACTATCTCACAACTCAATGAAACCTTCACCCTTGCACCAACATTTAGAAACAAAACATGCTAGCTACCGAGTCGCTAGGACAGGCAAGCCCCATACTATTGTGGAGGACCTAATTCTTCCTTCTACAGCAGATATGGCTGGGACAATGCTGGGGGAAAAGGCAAAATAAACTACACAGACAATGCCTTCGTCAAACAACACTGTTTCACGATGCATCAGTGACATGGCAGGAGATGTTTTGAAACAATTACTGCATGGCATACAAGCCAGTGAATTCTATGCGTTACAGCTGGATGAGTCAACAGATGTGGCGGGCCTGGCACAGCTCCTGGTATATGTCCATTACGTTTATGGGGGGTCAATTAAGGAAGACATCCTCTTCTGGAAACCAGGACAACAGGAGAGAATATTTACTGGTACTGGACAGCTTTGTGACATCAGATGGACTTTGGTGGTCAAGATGTGTTGGTATCTGTACTGATGGCGCAAAATCCATGACAGGGAGACATAGTGGAGTGGTAACGCGGTGCAATCAGTTGCTCCCGATGCCACTTGGGTACACTGCAGGATCCACCGAGAGGCTCTTGCTCAACATACAGAAGTGCACTGGTTATCTAGGGGCAAAGTGTTGAGAGATGAGCTTAAAGTTTTATTTTCTGATCATAATATTCACTTCTCTGACGGCTTGCATGATGATGAGTTCCTCATATGACTGGCCTATCTGGGTGATGCTTTTTCTCACCTGAATGATCTGAATCTAGGATTACAACTATATCCAATGTGCGAGGCTATGATTAAGAAGTTGGAGTGCTTCTCTGTCTGCATTAACAAGGACAACGCACAGGTCTTTCCATCATTGTGTGATTTTTTTTGGGTGCAAATGAACTCAAGCTTACGGACAATGTCAAATGTGATATTGCGTAGCACCTGAGTGAGTTGGGTGTGCAATTACACAGGTACTTTCCCGAAACAGATGACACAAACAACTGGATTTGTTATCCCTGTCATGCGCTGCCTCCAGTCCAGTTAGTGATATCTGAACAAGAGAGCCTCATCGAAATTGCAACAAGCAGTTCTGTGAAAATGTGATTTAATCAGATGCCACTGTCAGATTTCTGGACTGGGCTGCGCTCAGAGTATCCTGCTTTGGCAAATCGCGCTGTTAAGACACTGATGCCCTTTTCAACCACGTACCTATGTTAGAGTGGATTCTCGGCCCTCACTAGCATGAAAACTAAATACAGGCACAGACTGTGTGTGGAAAAGGATTTAAGACTGAGACTCTCCAATACAACCCAACATTGCAGAGTTATGTGCATCCTTTCAAGCACACCCTTCTCATTAACCTGTGGTGAGTTACTCACAATTGTCGATGAACAAATAAGGTTTTATATGTAAGATGGTTAAATAAAGAGCACAATTATTGATTATTATTATTATTATTATTTGTGCCCTGGTCCTATAAGAGCACTTTGTCACTTCCCACAAGCCGGGTTGTGACAAAAACTCACACTCATTCTTATGTTTAATAAATGTATTGTATAGTGTGTGTGGCAGGCTTACAATGATGGCACGCAGCTGATGGTACGCAGCTGGAGGTTGAATGTTTGAAGGGGTACAGGACTATAAAAAGTTTGGGAACCACTGTTTCACTGTCATAGGTACTGTAATTGGACAGTGCAGTTAGATTAAAAATAATGTAAGCTTTCTGCCCATATCAGATGTGTCTATGTCCTGGGATTTGTTTTGTTTCTTACAACCTCATACTAATCACATTAGCCTACGTTAGCACAACCATCCCGCGGGGAGGACACAGATCCCATAGAGGTTAATTACATATGAATACGCCAGCGTCATATAGCGATGGCCTCGCTCTACCTTCATTACACTACCTCTTTTATACCTCCTTATTCTACCCTCCCTTTCTTTTGTTCTCTCTCTCTGTCTTTCACCACTCACTCTTTGTCTGACCAGCTACCTATTATCCTTCCTTTTCTCTCTTTGTCTTTCTGTCAGTCTCTGTCCTTCACCACTATCTCTCCATCTGACACTTTACCGTCATTAGCACAGAACCTCTTCTTTACCTTTCACCCTTTGCATTTATCATTCCCTTTCTCTGTTTCTCCTTCTTTCTGTCTTTCTGTCCTCCGCCTTTCTCCGTCTGACTAGCGGTCACCTCCAGTGGGCAGCTGCAGAACTGGGCCTTTGAAGGACTAAACCTGGCTTTGTTGACATGGTAACGCGGTGATGACTGGAGCGGAGAGAGATAGAGAGGGAGAGATAAAGACCGAGAGGGAGAGATCAAGAGAGAGAGGAGAACGGGGAAGGGAGAGGGATTAGAGACAAGGAGAGATAAAGAGAGAGAAAATAGATAGAGGGAGAAGAGAGAGAGAGTGTTTGTGTGCTTTTCTGTCTCTTAGTGCAGGACGAATGTCATTGATGCCCTATACACCATGCCAAGGTGTCCCCAGTATATTCTGGTGTTTTTCTAGACAGCAGTGCCTCCAGGCTCTTCCCAGAAGGTGCCCTTGATATCCTGATCTCTCTCTTTCTGTTCTATCTCTCCCCTCTCTGTTCTATCTCTCCTCTCTTCCCTGGACCTATCACAAGGTGAAACAGGGGAATCGTTTACTTTGCACCCATCACTGCTCTAAATGAGATGCCCATCATAGAGGGTGGTAGAAGTGTGTGTTTGTGTGTGTCAGTATGTGTGTGTGTGCGCAGGTGCATGTGTGTGTGTCAGTATGTGTGTGTGTGTGCGTGAGTAGGGAGGGAGTAGGGAACAGTGGGCTAGGCACAGTAAGAGGTTTTGCCTCCCCGATCGATCACTGCTTCCTCTGCCTGTCAATGTGTGTGTGTGTGTGTGTGTGTGTGTGTGTGTGTGTGTGTGTGTGTGTGTGTGTGTGTGTGTGTGTGTGTGTGTGTGTGTGTGTGTGTGTGTGTGTTTGTGTGTGTGTGTGTGTGTGTGTGTGTGTGTGTGAGAGAGAGAGAGAGAGAAGAGAGGTATCGCAGGGGAGAGAAACAGTGAATGAGGGAAAAAAGAGGTAGTAAAAGAAGAGAGAGAAAGAGAGAGAATGCAGGTCTCAATCAGTAGAGGTAGAGTGAGATAGATGCTATGTGGGCTCTAAGGTAGATTACCCTGATGATGAGACTGCATCACAACCCTGGTCAACAGTAGTGGACTACAGTGCCTTGCAAAACTATCCTATTTTGTTGCATTACAGCCTGTAATTTAAATTGATTTTTATTTGGATTTCATGTAATGGACATACACAAACTAGTCAGAGTTGGTGAAGTGAAATGAAAAAAATAACTTGTAAAAAAGGATCTGGTGCAACCAATTACCTTCAGAAGTCACATAATTAGTTAAATAAAGTCCACCTGTGTGCAATCTAAGTGTCACATGATCTGTAACATGATCTCAGTATATATACACCTGTTCTGAAAGACCCCAGAGTCTGCAACACCACTAAGCAAGGGGCACCACCAAGCAAGCAGCACCATGAAGACCAAGGAGCGCTCCAAACAGGTCAGGGACAAAGTTGTGGAGAAGTACAGATCAGGGTTGGGAACTAAAAAAATATCTGAAACTTTGCACATGCCACGGAGCACCATTAAATCCATTATAAAAAAAATGGAAAGAATATGGCACCACAACAAACCTGCCAAGAGAGCGCCACCCACCAAAACTCACGGACCAGGCAAGGAGGGCATTAATCAGAGAGGCAAGAAAGAGACCAAAGATAACCCTGAAGGAGCTGCAAAGCTCCACAGCGGAGATTGGAGTATCTGTCCATAGGACCACTTAAAGCTGTACACTCCACAGAGCTGGGCTTTACGGAGGAGTGGCCAGAAAAAAAATCCATTGCTTAAAGAAAAAATAAGCAAACATGTTTGGTGTTCGCCAAAAGGCATGTGGGAGACTCCCCAAACATCTGGAAGAAGGTACTCTGGTCAGATTTAGCTTTTTGGCCATCAAGGAAAACACTATATCTGGCGCAAACCCCGAGAACACCATCCCCACAGTGAAGCATGGTGGTGGCAGTATCATGTTGTGGGGATGTTTTTCATCAGCAGGGAAACTGGTCAGAAATGAAGGAATGAAGGATGGTGCTAAATACAAGGAAAATCTTGAAGGAAACCTGTTTCAGTCTTCCAGAGATTTGAGACTAGGACCTTCCAGCAGGACAATGACCCTAAGCATATTGCTAAAGCAACACTTGAGTGGTTTAAGGGGAAACATTTAAATGTCTTGGAATGGCCTAGTCAAAGCCCAGACCTCAATCCAATTGAGAATATTTGATATGACTTCAAGATCCATCCAACTTGAAGGAGCTGGAGCAGTTTTGCCTTGAAGAATGGACAAAAATCCCAGTGGCTAGATGTGCCAAGCTTATAGAGACATAACCCAAGAGACTTGCAGCTGTAATTGCTGCAATAGGTGTCTCTACAAAGTATTGACTTTGGGGGGTGAATAGTTATGCAAGCTCAAGTTTCCTGTTTTTTTATTTAGCATATTTTGCATCGTCAAAGTGATAGACATGTTGTGTAAATCAAATGATACAAGGCAACAAAATAGGAAACATGCCAAGGGGGTGAATACTTTCGCAAGCCATTGTATATAGGGAACACACAAACACACACAATCTCTCTCCTAGACACAAATGCAGGATCAGAATCTGGGGTAAAAGTGAACAAACAGGCGGAGGTGTATAGACCAGTGTTACGATGAACAGGGTGGAAAGTGGCTCAGCATGGCAGGGTAGGGCGCGGTGTGATGTGGTGTGTGTGTGTATGTGTGTGTGTGTTTGTCTGTGTGTGTGTGTTTGTCACCCTGGTACCCGGTCATCTGCTCCACTGGAGCAGCGGAGGTGCTTTGATCAGGCTCTGCCTCCGCTGTGACACCCCTGCTGGGTGGAGACACACATGCGTGCACGAACGCATACTCATTCAAGTATTTTTCTTTCTTTTTTTAAAACGATTTTCTACATTGTAGAATGGTAGTGAAGACATCAACACTATGAAATAACAAATATGGACTCATGTAGTAACCAAAAAAGTGTTAAACAAATAAAATATATTTTAGATTCTTCAAAGTAGCCACCCTTTGCCTTGATAACAGCTTTGCACACGCTTGGCATTCTCTCAACCAGCTTCACCTGTTATGCTTTTCCAACAGTCTTGAAGGAGTTCCCACATATGCTGAACACTTGTTGGCTGTTTTTCCTTCACTCTGCAGTCCAACTCATCCCAAACCATCTCAATTGGGTTGAGGTCGGGTGATTGTGGAGGACATTTCATCTGATGCAGCATTCCATCACTCACTTTCTTGGTCAAATAGCCCTTACGCAGCCTAGAGGTGTGTTGGGTCATTGTCCTGTTGAAAAACACATGATAGTCCCACTAAGCGGGCTCCCGAGTGGTGCAGCGGTCTAGGGCACTGCATCTCAGTGCTTGAGGCGTCACTGAATCAAATCAAATCAAACTTTATTTGTTACATGCACCGAATACAAGAAGTGTAGACCTTACCGTGAAATTCTTCCTTACAAGCCCTTAACTAAAAAGTAACACAATAATGAGGCTATATTATTGTTTACCTTTATTTAACGAGGCAAGTCAGTTAAGAACAAATTACTTATGTTCAATGACAGCCTAGGAATAGTGGGTTAACTGCCTTGTTCAGGCGCAGAACAACAGATTTTTACCTTGTCAGCTCAGGGATTCAATCTTGCAACCCATCGGTTACAAGTCCAACACTCTAACCACTAGGCTACCTGCCGCCCTGTGTACAGGGGGCACCAGTACCAAGTCAGTGTGCGGGGGTACAGGTTCGAAGTAATTTGCACATGTAGATGGTGTGAAGTGACTATGCATATGTCATGATGCTGGCCTTGGGTAGGTTTATGACAGTCATAAATACCTCTCCCCCCTTTTTTCCTCTCTCTACCCTACTGATGTGACTATTGAAAATCCCTTGGTTAATTAACATAGAGATTCTGGGAACATGAGAAGGTGGGGGGAATTGAACCATATTTTGGTAATCCAACCAGTTCAACATATGCGTTGGTACTTAATGAATATGATGTCAGTTCGGTTGTCATCTGAGACATTCTCATCAATGATAGGATGACATAAACGATACAGTGGAAAGTCTACACATTATAGTTATCAGATTCACATGGAATGAAATGGATGAAATGTGATTTTAACTTCTAAAATGTGAGAATTGGGTTTTCATGAGTGAATTAGGCCCGACTCAGTAGCCCGCCCACGTGAAGAGACATTGGTTATAAACTATGAAACACGGCCTCCTCTCCCTTCCTATTTAAAGCCTTGACGACAATATAACTTCCTGTTCTGGGTACATTAGGATGACGATCCAATGTCAGAAAGGTTCAGATAATAACTACAGAACAAAGCCAACCTCAGCATGAGCGTTGGTTGTGAATGGTATGAACTTTGAACTCTTATTCACTACAGAAGTGATACCTCCTAGCCGTTGAGTTAGCAACAGCAGCTGAAAACGTGGACTAGGAAAGAACAGACAGAGTATCCCTTCTACCACACAACGACGTTACTACAACGTATCCAATTTACCACCATAAGCATTCTTCCGAGGACAGGAAGATCTCTGTTGGCCAACACAACCTGCATCTACGACCAACCTACCGAAGCGCAGCTCAGAGTAAATATTTATTGCATTTTCCTTTTCCAAATGGGCGGTAATTTAGAATGCATAAGATTCTGTATTTACGATAGAATAGCTGCCTATGGCCTGATAGAGACATCGCTTCTTCCTTTGTTCTTCAGTCTTCCCGCTCTTTCACTCAAACCCAGCCCCCTTTTCTTTGTGTAACCAGCTGTCATATCTGTTCCGTCTGCTAGGGACGTTTTCCTTTATGGCATAATTTGTAATCAAGGTATGATTAATTCTGTGTATATGTAATTCTGTGTGATTAGTTAGGTATTTAGTAAATAAATAATTAAACCCAATTTTGTATTGCTGATTCAACTCATTAGCCAGGGTTCGTGAAGATAACCAAGAATTTATAACTTTCAGATGAGACTGAAATAAGGTGACGATTAATATTGACTGCTATTGATATAAAATATTACTAGGTCTTTAAGAGTTTATTCGGAAGATAACTGCTCTATAAATATTATTTCGTGGTGCCCCGACTTTCTAGTTAATTACATTTACATGATTAGCTCAATCACGTAATATTAATTACAGAGAAAGGATTTTATAGAATAGCATGTCATATCACTTAATCCGGCATAGTTAACAACACATAGATAATAAATAACAAGTAGCAGCAGTGTAAAAACAAATGGAGGGAGGGTCAATGTAATAGTTCGGTGGCCATTTGATAAATAGTTTAGCAGTCTTATGGCTTGGGGATAGAAGCTGTTAAGGAAGAATTTGCGCTCCGGTACCGCTTGCCGTGCGATAGCAGAGAAAACAAGTCTATGACTTGGGTGACTGGAGTCTTTGACAATTTTATGGGCTTTCCTCTGACAGTGCCTATTATATAGGTCCTGGATGGCAGAAATCTTGGCCCCAATGATGTACTGGGCCGTACGCACTACCCTCTGTAGCACCTTATGGTCAGATGCCGAGCAGTTGCCATACCAGGCGGTGATGCAACCGGTCAGGATGCTCTCGATGGTGCAGCTATAGAACTTTATGAGGATCTGGGGACCCATGCCAAATCTTTTCAGTCTCCTGAGGAGAAAAAGGTTTTGTCTTGCCCTCTTCACGACTGTCTTGGTGTGTTTGGACTATGATAGATCGTTGGTGATGTGGACACCAAGGAATTTGAAACTCTCGACCCGCTCCACTACAGCCAGTTCTCTGATCTCCTCCCTATAGGCTGTTTCATCGTTGTCAGGGTTCAGGCCTACCAGTCTTGTGTGGTCAGCAAACTTAATGACGGTGTTGGAGTCCTGTTTGACCACACAGTCGTGGGTGAACAGGAGGGGACTAAGTACACACCCCTGAGGGGCCCCAGTTTTGAGGATCAGCGGGGCTGACATGTTGTTGCCTACCCTTACCACCTTAACCTTGCCTACCCTTGCCTACCCTTACCACCGTCAGGAAGTCCAGGATCCAGTTGCAGAGGGAGGTGTTTAGTCCCAGGTTCCTTAGCTTAGTGATGAGCTTCGTGGGAACTATGGTGTTGAACACTGAGCTGTAGTCAATGAACAGAATACTCACGTAGGTCTTCCTTTTGTCCAGGTGGGAAAGGGCAGTGTGGCGTTTGATTGAGAACGCGTCATCTGTGGATCTGTTGGGGCGTATGCGAATTGGAGTGGGTCTAGGGTATCCGGGAGGATGCTGTTGATGTGAGCCATGACCAGCCTTTCAAAGCACTTCATGGCTACCGACGTGAGTGCTACGGGGCGGTAATCATTTAGGCATGTTACCTTCGCTTCCTTAGGCACAGGGACTATGGTGGTCTGCTTGAAACATATAGGTATTACAGACTCAGTCACGGAGAGGTTGAAAATGTCAGTGAAGACTCTTGCCAGTTGGTCCGTGCATCCTTTGAGTACACGTCCTGGTAATCCATCTGGCCCTGCGGCTTTGTGAATGTTGACCTGTTTAAAGGGCTTGCTCACATCGGCTACCGAGAGCGTTATCACACAGTCATCCAAAACAACTGGTGCTCTCGTGCATGCTTCAGTGTTGCTTGCCTCGAAGCGGGCATAAAATGCATTTAGCTCATCTTGTAGGCTCGCGTCAATGGGCAGCTCGCGTCTGGGTTTCCCTTTGTAGTCCTTAATAGTTTTCAAGTCCTGCCACATCTGACGAGCGTCAGAGCCGGTGTAGTAGGATTCAATCTTAATCCTGTATTGACGCTTTGCTTGTTTGATGAATTGTTTGATGGCATAACGGGATTTCTTATAGGCGTCCGGATTAGTGTCCCACTCCTTGAAAGCGGCAGCTCTAGCCATTAGCTCGGTGCAGATGTTGCCTGTAATCCTTGGCTTTCATAACTTTTAACAAGACACACCTGTTAATTGAAATGCATTCCAGGTGACTACCTCATGAAGCTGGTTGAGAGAATGCCAAGAGTGTGCAAAGCTGTCATCAAGGCAAAGAGTGGCTACTTTGAATAATCCCAAATATAAATATATTTTGATTTGTTTAACACCTTTTTGGTTACTTGATGATTCCATATGTGTTATTTCACCATATCACCTCCACCCTACCTGACACCCTAGACCCACTCCAATTTGCTTACCGCCCAAATAGGTCCACAGACGATGCAATCTCAACCACACTGCACACTGCCCTAACCCATCTGGACAAGAGGAATACCTATGTGAGAATGCTGTTCATCGACTACAGCTCGGCATTCAACACCATAGTACCCTCCAAGCTCGTCATCAAGCTCGAGACCCTGGGTCTCGACCCCGCCCTGTGCAACTGGGTACTGGACTTCCTGACGGGCCGCCCCCAGGTGGTGAGGGTAGGCAACAACATCTCCTCCCCGCTGATCCTCAACACTGGGGCCCCACAAGGTTGCGTTCTGAGCCCTCTCCTGTACTCCCTGTTCACCCACGACTGCGTGGCCACGCACGCCTCCAACTCAATCATCAAGTTTGCGGACGACACAACAGTGGTAGGCTTGATTACCAACAACAATGAGACGGCCTACAGGGAGGAGGTGAGGGCCCTCGGAGTGTGGTGTCAGGAAAACAACCTCACACTCAACGTCAACAAAACTAAGGAGATGATTGTGGACTTCAGGAAACAGCAGAGGGAACACCCCCCTATCCACATCGATGGAACAGTAGTGGAGAGGGTAGCAAGTTTTAAGTTCCTCGGCATACACATCACAGACAAACTGAATTGGTCCACTCACACAGACAGCATCGTGAAGAAGGCGCAGCAGCGCCTCTTCAACCTCAGGAGGCTGAAGAAATTCGGCTTGTCACCAAAAGCACTCACAAACTTCTACAGATGCACAATCGAGAGCATCCTGGCGGGCTGTATCACCGCCTGGTATGGCAACTGCACCGCCCTCAACCGTAAGGCTCTCCAGAGGGTAGTGAGGTCTGCACAACGCATCACCGGGGGCAAACTACCTGCCCTCCAGGACACCTACACCACCCGATGTCACAGGAAGGCCATAAAGATCATCAAGGACATCAACCACCCGAGCCACTGCCTGTTCACCCCGCTATCATCCAGAAGGCGAGGTCAGTACAGGTGCATCAAAGCTGGGACCGAGAGACTGAAAAACAGCTTCTATCTCAAGGCCATCAGACTGTTAAACAGCCACCACTAACACTGAGTGGCTGCTGCCAACACACTGACACTGACTCAACTCCAGCCACTTTAATAATGGGAATTGATGGGAAATGATGTAAATATATCACTAGCCACTTTAAACAATGCTACCTTATATAAATGTTACTTACCCTACATTATTCATCTCATATGCATACGTATATACTGTACTCTATATCATCGACGGTATCCTTATGTAATACATGTATCACTAGCCACTTTATACTATACTATGCCACTTTGTTTACATACTCA
>NW_027260887.1:80000-100000 GCF_045791955.1 Oncorhynchus clarkii lewisi
CACAGTAGAACAATATATGGCAGCTAGAAATCAAACCTGGATGCTCTTCAGAGACAGATGGGAGGGGTTGATGGTAGCTGAAGGCTGGGACTAAAAACAAACAGAAGATATCTAATGTAAACTGTACTGTGTTTGTAAAATGTATGTAGTATGTACAGTCGTGGCCAAAAGTTTTGAGAATGACACAAATATAAATTTTCACCAAGTCTGCTGCCTCAGTTTGTATGATGCCAATTTGCATATACTCCAGAATGTTATGAAGAGTGATCATATGAATTACAATTAATTGCAAAGTCCCTCTTTGCCATGCAAATTAACTGAATCCCCCAAAAACATTTTCACTGCATTTCAGCCCTGCCACAAAAGGACCAGCAGACATCATGTCAGTGATTCTCTCGTTAACACAGGTGTGAGTGTTGACGAGGACAAGGCTGGAGATCACTCTGTCATGCTGATTGAGTTTGAATAACAGACTGGAAGCTTCAAAAGGAGGGTGGTGCTTGGAATCATTGTTCTTCCTCTGTCAAACATGGTTACCTGCAAGGGAACACGTGCCGTCATCATTGCTTTGCACAAAAAGGCTTTAACAGACAAGGAAATTGCTGCCAGTAAGATTGCACCTAAATCAACCATTTATCGGATCATCAAGAACTTCAAGGAGAGCGGTTCAATTGTTGTGAAGAAGGCTTCAGGGCGCCCAAGAAAGTCCTGCAAGCACCAGGACCATCTCCTAAAGTTGATTCAGCTGCGGGATCGGGGCACCACCAGTACAGAGCTTGCTCAGGAATGGCAGCAGGCAGGTATGAGTGCATCTGCACGCACAGTGAGGCAAAGACTTTTGGAGGATGGCCTGGTGTCAAGAAGGGCAGAAAAGAAGCCACTTCTTTCCAAGAAAAACATCAAGGACAGACTGATATTCTGCAAAAGGTACAGGGATTGGACTGCTGAGGACTGGGGTAAAGTCATTTTCTCTGATGAATCCCCTTTCCGATTGTTTGGGGCATCCGGAAAAAAGCTTGTCCTGAGAAGACAAGATGAACGCTACCATCCGTCCTGTGTCATGCCAACAGTAAAGCATCCTGAGACCATTCATGTGTGGGGTTGCTTCTCAGCCAAGGGAGTGGGCTCACTCACAATTTTGCCTAAGAACCCAGCCATGAATAAAGAATGGTACCAACACATCCTCCGAGAGCAACTTCTCCCAACCATCCAGGAACAGTTTGATGACGAACAATGCCTTTTCCAGCATGATGGAGCACCTTGCCATAAGGCAAAAGGGGAACAAAACCTCGATATTTTTGGTCCATGGCCAGGAAACTCCCCAGACCTTAATCCCATTGAGAACTTGTGGGCAATCCTCAAGAGGCGGGTGGACAAACAAAACCCCACAAATTCTGACAAACTCCAAGCATTGATTATGCAAGAATGGGCTGCCATCAGTCAGGATGTGGCCCAGAAGTTAATTGGCAGCATCCCAGGGCAGATTGCAGAGGTCTTGAAAAAGAAGAGTCAACACTGCAAATGTTGACTCTTTACATACTTCATGTAATTGTCAAAAAAAGCCTGCTTGTAATTATACTTCAGTATTCCATAATAACATCTGACAAAAAATATCTAAAGACACTGAGGCAGCAAACTTTGTGAAAATTAATATTTGTGTTGTTCTCAAAACTTTTGGCCACGACTGTATAACCTGCAAGTGGAAGCATAAGAGTTGTTGACCATTAGTTTACTCCAAAATAATAAAGAAGGAAAATATAATTTGTTTACTCCAGTTAGGGGAGGGGTGGTAGTTAGAGGGAAAATATAATTTGTTTACTCCGGTTAGGGGAGGGGTGGTAGTTAGGGGGGAAATATAATTTGTTTACTCCAGTTAGGGGAGGGGTGGTAGTTAGGGGGGAAATATAATTTGTTTACTCCAGTTAGGGGAGGGGTGGTAGTTAGGGGGAAAATATAATTTGTTTACTCCAGTTAGGGGAGGGGTGGTAGTTAGGGGGAAAATATAATTTGTTTACTCTAGTTAGGGGAGGGGTGGTAGTTAGGGGGAAAATATAATTTGTTTACTCCAGTTAGGGGAGGGGTGGTAGTTAGGGGAGAAATATAATTTGTTTACTCCAGTTAGGGGAGGGGTGGTAGAGTTAGGGGGAAAATATAATTTGTTTACTCCAGTTAGGGGAGGGGTGGTAGTTAGGGGGAAAATATAATTGGTTTACCCCAGTTAGGGGAGGGGTGGTAGTTAGGGGAGAAATATAATTTGTTTACTCCAGTTAGGGGAGGGGTGGTAGTTAGGGGGAAAATATAATTTGTTTACTCCAGTTAGGGGAGGGGTGGTAGAGTTATGGGGGAAATATAATTTGTTTACTCCAGTTAGGGGAGGGGTGGTAGTTAGGGGGAAAATATAATTTGTTTACTCCAGTTAGGGGAGGGGTGGTAGTTAGGGGAGAAATATAATTTGTTTACTCCAGTTAGGGGAGGGGTGGTAGAGTTAGGGGGATAATTTGTTTACTCCAGTTAGGGGAGGGGTGGTAGTTAGGGGGAAAATATAATTTGTTTACCCCAGTTAGGGGAGGGGTGGTAGTTAGGGGGAAAATATAATTTGTTTACTCCAGTTAGGGGAGGGGTGGTAGTTAGGGGAGAAATATAATTTGTTTACTCCAGTTAGGGGAGGGGTGGTAGAGTTAGGGGGAAAATATAATTTGTTTACTCCAGTTAGGGGAGGGGTGGTAGTTAGGGGGAAAATATAATTGGTTTACCCCAGTTAGGGGAGGGGTGGTAGTTAGGGGAGAAATATAATTTGTTTACTCCAGTTAGGGGAGGGGTGGTAGTTAGGGGGAAAATATAATTTGTTTACTCCAGTTAGGGGAGGGGTGGTAGAGTTATGGGGGAAATATAATTTGTTTACTCCAGTTAGGGGAGGGGTGGTAGTTAGGGGGAAAATATAATTTGTTTACTCCAGTTAGGGGAGGGGTGGTAGTTAGGGGAGAAATATAATTTGTTTACTCCAGTTAGGGGAGGGGTGGTAGAGTTAGGGGGAAAATATAATTTGTTTACTCCAGTTAGGGGAGGGGTGGTAGTTAGGGGGAAAATATAATTTGTTTACTCCAGTTAGGGGAGGGGTGGTAGTTAGGGGGGGAAAATATAATTTGTTTACCCCAGTTAGGGGAGGGGTGGTAGTTAGGGGGAAAATATAATTTGTTTACTCCAGTTAGGGGAGGGGTGGTAGTTAGGGGAGAAATATAATTTGATACTCCAGTTAGGGGAGGGGTGGTAGAGTTAGGGGGAAAATATAATTTGTTTACTCCAGTTAGGGGAGGGGTGGTAGTTAGGGGGAAAATATAATTGGTTTACCCCAGTTAGGGGAGGGGTGGTAGTTAGGGGAGAAATATAATTTGTTTACTCCAGTTAGGGGAGGGGTGGTAGTTAGGGGGAAAATATAATTTGTTTACTCCAGTTAGGGGAGGGGTGGTAGAGTTATGGGGGAAATATAATTAGTTTACTCCAGTTAGGGGAGGGGTGGTAGTTAGGGGGAAAATATAATTTGTTTACTCCAGTTAGGGGAGGGGTGGTAGTTAGGGGAGAAATATAATTTGTTTACTCCAGTTAGGGGAGGGGTGGTAGAGTTAGGGGGAAAATATAATTTGTTTACTCCAGTTAGGGGAGGGGTGGTAGTTAGGGAGAAAATATAATTTGTTTACCCCAGTTAGGGGAGGGGTGGTAGTTAGGGGGAAAATATAATTTGTTTGCTCCAGTTAGGGGAGGGGTGGTAGTTAGGGGGGAAATATAATTTGTTTACTCCAGTTAGGGGAGGGGTGGTAGTTAGGGAGAAAATATAATTTGTTTACTCCAGTTAGGGGAGGGGTGGTAGTTAGGGGGAAATATAATTTGTTTACCCCAGTTAGGGGAGGGGTGGTAGTTAGGGGAGAAATATAATTAGTTTACCCCAGTTAGGGGAGGGGTGGTAGTTAGGGGAGAAATATAATTTGTTTACTCCAGTTAGGGGAGGGGTGGTAGTTAGGGGGAAAATATAATTTGTTTACTCCAGTTAGGGGAGGGGAGGTAGAGTTATGGGGGAAATATAATTAGTTTACTCCAGTTAGGGGAGGGGTGGTAGTTAGGGGGAAAATATAATTTGTTTACCCCAGTTAGGGGAGGGGTGGTAGTTAGGGGGAAAATATAATTTGTTTACTCCAGTTAGGGGAGGGGTGGTAGTTAGGGGGGAAATATAATTTGTTTACTCCAGTTAGGGGAGGGGTGGTAGTTAGGGGGAAAATATAATTTGTTTACTCCAGTTAGGGGAGGGGTGGTAGTTAGGGGGAAAATATAATTTGTTTACTCTAGTTAGGGGAGGGGTGGTAGTTAGGGGGAAAATATAATTTGTTTACTCCAGTTAGGGGAGGGGTGGTAGTTAGGGGAGAAATATAATTTGTTTACTCCAGTTAGGGGAGGGGTGGTAGAGTTAGGGGGAAAATATAATTTGTTTACTCCAGTTAGGGGAGGGGTGGTAGTTAGGGGGAAAATATAATTGGTTTACCCCAGTTAGGGGAGGGGTGGTAGTTAGGGGAGAAATATAATTTGTTTACTCCAGTTAGGGGAGGGGTGGTAGTTAGGGGGAAAATATAATTTGTTTACTCCAGTTAGGGGAGGGGTGGTAGTTAGGGGGAAAATATAATTTGTTTACTCTAGTTAGGGGAGGGGTGGTAGTTAGGGGGAAAATATAATTTGTTTACTCCAGTTAGGGGAGGGGTGGTAGTTAGGGGAGAAATATAATTTGTTTACTCCAGTTAGGGGAGGGGTGGTAGAGTTAGGGGGAAAATATAATTTGTTTACTCCAGTTAGGGGAGGGGTGGTAGTTAGGGGGAAAATATAATTGGTTTACCCCAGTTAGGGGAGGGGTGGTAGTTAGGGGAGAAATATAATTTGTTTACTCCAGTTAGGGGAGGGGTGGTAGTTAGGGGGAAAATATAATTTGTTTACTCCAGTTAGGGGAGGGGTGGTAGAGTTATGGGGGAAATATAATTTGTTTACTCCAGTTAGGGGAGGGGTGGTAGTTAGGGGGAAAATATAATTTGTTTACTCCAGTTAGGGGAGGGGTGGTAGTTAGGGGAGAAATATAATTTGTTTACTCCAGTTAGGGGAGGGGTGGTAGAGTTAGGGGGAAAATATAATTTGTTTACTCCAGTTAGGGGAGGGGTGGTAGTTAGGGGGAAAATATAATTTGTTTACCCCAGTTAGGGGAGGGGTGGTAGTTAGGGGGAAAATATAATTTGTTTACTCCAGTTAGGGGAGGGGTGGTAGTTAGGGGAGAAATATAATTTGATACTCCAGTTAGGGGAGGGGTGGTAGAGTTAGGGGGAAAATATAATTTGTTTACTCCAGTTAGGGGAGGGGTGGAAGTTAGGGGGAAAATATAATTGGTTTACCCCAGTTAGGGGAGGGGTGGTAGTTAGGGGAGAAATATAATTAGTTTACCCCAGTTAGGGGAGGGGTGGTAGTTAGGGGAGAAATATAATTTGTTTACTCCAGTTAGGGGAGGGGTGGTAGTTAGGGGGAAAATATAATTTGTTTACTCCAGTTAGGGGAGGGGAGGTAGAGTTATGGGGGAAATATAATTAGTTTACTCCAGTTAGGGGAGGGGTGGTAGTTAGGGGGAAAATATAATTTGTTTACCCCAGTTAGGGGAGGGGTGGTAGTTAGGGGGAAAATATAATTTGTTTACTCCAGTTAGGGGAGGGGTGGTAGTTAGGGGAAAATATAATTTGTTTACTCCAGTTAGGGGAGGGGTGGTAGTTAGGGGGAAAATATAATTTGTTTACTCCAGTTAGGGGAGGGGTGGTAGTTAGGGGGAAAATATAATTTGTTTACTCCAGTTAGGGGAGGGGTGGTAGTTAGGGGGAAAATATAATTTGTTTACTCTCCAGTTAGGGGAGGGGTGGTAGTTAGGGGAGAAATATAATTTGTTTACTCCAGTTAGGGGAGGGGTGGTAGTTAGGGGGAAAATATAATTTGTTTACTCCAGTTAGGGGAGGGGTGGTAGTTAGGGGGAAAATATAATTTGTTTACTCCAGTTAGGGGAGGGGTGGTAGTTAGGGGGAAATATAATTTGTTTACTCCAGTTAGGGGAGGGGTGGTAGTTAGGGGGAAAATATAATTTGTTTACTCCAGTTAGGGGAGGGGTGGTAGTTAGGGGGGGTTTAAAATATAATTTGTTTACTCCAGTTAGGGGAGGGGTGGTAGTTAGGGGGAAAATATAATTTGTTTACTCCAGTTAGGGGAGGGGTGGTAGTTAGGGGGAAATATAATTTGTTTACTCCAGTTAGGGGAGGGGTGGTAGTTAGGGGGAAATATAATTTAGGGGAGGGGTGGAGTTAGGGGGAAAATATAATTTGTTTACTCCAGTTAGGGGAGGGGTGGTAGTTAGGGGGAAAATATAATTTGTTTACCCCAGTTAGGGGAGGGGTGGTAGTTAGGGGGAAATATAATTTGTTTACTCCAGTTAGGGGAGGGGTGGTAGTTAGGGGGAAAATATAATTTGTTTACTCCAGTTAGGGGAGGGGTGGTAGTTAGGGGGAAAATATAATTTGTTTACTCCAGTTAGGGGAGGGGTGGTAGTTAGGGGAAAATATAATTTGTTTACTCCAGTTAGGGGAGGGGTGGTAGTTAGGGGAGAAATATAATTTGTTTACTCCAGTTAGGGGAGGGGTGGTAGTTAGGGGGAAATATAATTTGTTTACTCCAGTTAGGGGAGGGGTGGTAGAGTTAGGGGGAAAATATAATTTGTTTACCCCAGTTAGGGGAGGGGTGGTAGTTAGGGGGAAAATATAATTTGTTTACCCCAGTTAGGGGAGGGGTGGTAGTTAGGGGGAAATATAATTTGTTTACTCCAGTTAGGGGAGGGGTGGTAGTTAGGGGGAAAATATAATTTGTTTACTCCAGTTAGGGGAGGGGTGGTAGAGTTATGGGGGAAATATAATTTGTTTACTCCAGTTAGGGGAGGGGTGGTAGTTAGGGGGAAAATATAATTTGTTTACTCCAGTTAGGGGAGGGGTGGTAGTTAGGGGAGAAATATAATTTGTTTACTCCAGTTAGGGGAGGGGTGGTAGAGTTAGGGGGAAAATATAATTTGTTTACTCCAGTTAGGGGAGGGGTGGTAGTTAGGGGGAAAATATAATTTGTTTACTCCAGTTAGGGGAGGGGTGGTAGTTAGGGGGAAAATATAATTTGTTTACTCCAGTTAGGGGAGGGGTGGTAGTTAGGGGAGAAATATAATTTGTTTACTCCAGTTAGGGGAGGGGTGGTAGAGTTAGGGGGAAAATATAATTTGTTTACTCCAGTTAGGGGAGGGGTGGTAGTTAGGGGGAAAATATAATTTGTTTACCCCAGTTAGGGGAGGGGTGGTAGTTAGGGGGAAATATAATTAGTTTACCCCAGTTAGGGGAGGGGTGGTAGTTAGGGGAGAAATATAATTTGTTTACTCCAGTTAGGGGAGGGGTGGTAGTTAGGGGTTTACTCCAGTTAGGGGAGGGGTGGTAGTTAGGGGAAAATATAATTTGTTTACTCCAGTTAGGGGAGGGGTGGTAGAGTTATGGGGGAAATATAATTAGTTTACTCCAGTTAGGGGAGGGGTGGTAGTTAGGGGGAAAATATAATTTGTTTACCCCAGTTAGGGGAGGGGTGGTAGTTAGGGGGAAAATATAATTTGTTTACTCCAGTTAGGGGAGGGGTGGTAGTTAGGGGGAAATATAATTTGTTTACTCCAGTTAGGGGAGGGGTGGTAGTTAGGGGGAAAATATAATTTGTTTACTCCAGTTAGGGGAGGGGTGGTAGTTAGGGGGAAAATATAATTTGTTTACTCCAGTTAGGGGAGGGGTGGTAGTTAGGGGGAAAATATAATTTGTTTACTCCAGTTAGGGGAGGGGTGGTAGTTAGGGGGAAATATAATTTGTTTACTCCAGTTAGGGGAGGGGTGGTAGTTAGGGGGAAAATATAATTTGTTTACTCCAGTTAGGGGAGGGGTGGTAGTTAGGGGAGAAATATAATTTGTTTACCCCAGTTAGGGGAGGGGTGGTAGAGTTAGGGGGAAATATAATTTGTTTACTCCAGTTAGGGGAGGGGTGGTAGTTAGGGGGAAAATATAATTTGTTTACCCCAGTTAGGGGAGGGGTGGTAGTTAGGGGGAAAATATAATTTGTTTACTCCAGTTAGGGGAGGGGTGGTAGTTAGGGGGAAAATATAATTTGTTTACTCCAGTTAGGGGAGGGGTGGTAGTTAGGGGAGAAAATATAATTTGTTTACTCCAGTTAGGGGAGGGGTGGTAGAGTTAGGGGGAAAATATAATTTGTTTACTCCAGTTAGGGGAGGGGTGGTAGTTAGGGGGAAAATATAATTGGTTTACCCCAGTTAGGGGAGGGGTGGTAGTTAGGGGAGAAATATAATTTGTTTACTCCAGTTAGGGGAGGGGTGGTAGTTAGGGGGAAAATATAATTTGTTTACTCCAGTTAGGGGAGGGGTGGTAGAGTTATGGGGGAAATATAATTTGTTTACTCCAGTTAGGGGAGGGGTGGTAGTTAGGGGGAAAATATAATTTGTTTACTCCAGTTAGGGGAGGGGTGGTAGTTAGGGGGGAAATATAATTTGTTTACCCCAGTTAGGGGAGGGGTGGTAGAGTTAGGGGGAAATATAATTTGTTTACCCCAGTTAGGGGAGGGGTGGTAGAGTTAGGGGGAAAATATAATTTGTTTACCCCAGTTAGGGGAGGGGTGGTAGAGTTAGGGGGGAAATATAATTTGTTTACCCCAGTTAGGGGAGGGGTGGTAGTTAGGGGGAAAATATAATTTGTTTACCCCAGTTAGGGGAGGGGTGGTAGTTAGGGGGAAAATATAACTTGTTTACTCCAGTTAGGGGAGGGGTGGTAGTTAGGGGGAAATTATAATTTGTTTACTCCAGTTAGGGGAGGGGTGGTAGTTAGGGAGAAAATATAATTTGTTTACCCCAGTTAGGGGAGGGGTGGTAGAGTTAGGGGGAAAATATAATTTGTTTACTCCAGTTAGGGGAGGGGTGGTAGTTAGGGGGGAAATGTAATTTGTTTACTCCAGTTAGGGGAGGGGTGGTAGTTAAAGGAGAAATATAATTTGTTTACCCCAGTTAGGGGAGGGGTGGTAGTTAGGTGGAAAATATAAGTTGTTTACTCCAGTTTGGGGAGGGGTGGTAGAGTTAGGGGGGAAATATAATTTGTTTACCCCAGTTAGGCTAGGGGTGGTAGTTAGGGGGAAAATATAATTTGTTTACTCCAGTTAGGGGAGGGGTGGTAGTTAGGGGGAAAATATAATTTGTTTACTCCAGTTAGGGGAGGGGTGGTAGAGTTAGGGGGGGGGGAAATATAATTTGTTTACTCCAGTTAGGGGAGGGGTGGTAGTTAGGGGGAAAATATAATTTGTTTCCAGTTAGGGGAGGGGTGGGTGGTAATTTGTTTACCCCAGTTAGGGGGGGGTTAGGGGGTGAATATAATTTGTTTACTCCAGTTAGGGGAGGGGTGGTAGTTAGGGGGAAAATATAATTTGTTTACCCCAGTTAGGGGAGGGGTGGTAGTTAGGGGGAAAATATAATTTGTTTACTCCAGTTAGGGGAGGGGTGGTAGTTAGGGGGGAAATATAATTTGTTTACTCCAGTTAGGGGAGGGGTGGTAGTTAGGGAGAAAATATAATTTGTTTACTCCAGTTAGGGGAGGGGTGGTAGTTAGGGGGAAATATAATTTGTTTACCCCAGTTAGGGGAGGGGTGGTAGTTAGGGGAGAAATATAATTAGTTTACCCCAGTTAGGGGAGGGGTGGTAGTTAGGGGAGAAATATAATTTGTTTACTCCAGTTAGGGGAGGGGTGGTAGTTAGGGGGAAAATATAATTTGTTTACTCCAGTTAGGGGAGGGGAGGTAGAGTTATGGGGGAAATATAATTAGTTTACTCCAGTTAGGGGAGGGGTGGTAGTTAGGGGGAAAATATAATTTGTTTACCCCAGTTAGGGGAGGGGTGGTAGTTAGGGGGGAAATATAATTTGTTTACCCCAGTTAGGGGAGGGGTGGTAGAGTTAGGGGGAAATATAATTTGTTTACCCCAGTTAGGGGAGGGGTGGTAGAGTTAGGGGGAAAATATAATTGGTTTACCCCAGTTAGGGGAGGGGTGGTAGAGTTAGGGAGAAAATATAATTTGTTTACCCCAGTTAGGGGAGGGGTGGTAGTTAGGGGGAAAATATAATTTGTTTACCCCAGTTAGGGGAGGGGTGGTAGTTAGGGGGAAAATATAACTTGTTTACTCCAGTTAGGGGAGGGGTGGTAGTTAGGGGGAAATTATAATTTGTTTACTCCAGTTAGGGGAGGGGTGGTAGTTAGGGAGAAAATATAATTTGTTTACCCCAGTTAGGGGAGGGGTGGTAGAGTTAGGGGGAAAATATAATTTGTTTACTCCAGTTAGGGGAGGGGTGGTAGTTAGGGGGGAAATGTAATTTGTTTACTCCAGTTAGGGGAGGGGTGGTAGTTAAAGGAGAAATATAATTTGTTTACCCCAGTTAGGGGAGGGGTGGTAGTTAGGTGGAAAATATAAGTTGTTTACTCCAGTTTGGGGAGGGGTGGTAGAGTTAGGGGGGAAATATAATTTGTTTACCCCAGTTATATAAGGGGGAAAATATAATTTGTTTACTCCAGTTTGGGGAGGGGTGTTTACTAGTTAGAGTTAGGGGGGAAATATAATTTGTTTACCCCAGTTAGGCTAGGGGTGGTAGTTAGGGGGAAAATATAATTTGTTTACTCCAGTTAGGGGAGGGGTGGTAGTTAGGGGGAAAATATAATTTGTTTACTCCAGTTAGGGGAGGGGTGGTAGAGTTAGGGGGAAATATAATTTGTTTACTCCAGTTAGGGGAGGGGTGGTAGTTAGGGGGGAAATATAATTTGTTTACTCAAGTTAGGGGAGGGGTGGTAGTTAGGGGGAAATTATAATTTGTTTACTCCAGTTAGGGGAGGGGTGGTAGTTAGGGAGAAAATATAATTTGTTTACCCCAGTTAGGGGAGGGGTGGTAGAGTTAGGGGGAAAATATAATTTGTTTACTCCAGTTAGGGGAGGGGTGGTAGTTAGGGGGGAAATGTAATTTGTTTACTCCAGTTAGGGGAGGGGTGGTAGTTAAAGGAGAAATATAATTTGTTTACCCCAGTTAGGGGAGGGGTGGTAGTTAGGTGGAAAATATAAGTTGTTTACTCCAGTTTGGGGAGGGGTGGTAGAGTTAGGGGGGAAATATAATTTGTTTACCCCAGTTAGGCTAGGGGTGGTAGTTAGGGGGAAAATATAATTTGTTTACTCCAGTTAGGGGAGGGGTGGTAGTTAGGGGGAAAATATAATTTGTTTACTCCAGTTAGGGGAGGGGTGGTAGAGTTAGGGGGAAATATAATTTGTTTACTCCAGTTAGGGGAGGGGTGGTAGTTAGGGGGGAAATATAATTTGTTTACTCCAGTTAGGGGAGGGGTGGTAGTTAGGGGGAAAATATAATTAGTTTACTCCAGTTAGGGGAGGGGTGGTAGTTAGGGGGGAAATATAATTTGTTTTCTCCAGTTAGGGGAGGGGTGGTAGTTAAAGGAGAAATATAATTTGTTTACTCCAGTTAGGGGAGGGGTGGTAGTTAGGGGGGAAATATAGTTTGTTTACTCCAGTTAGGGGAGGGGAGGTAGAGTTATGGGGGAAATATAATTAGTTTACTCCAGTTAGGGGAGGGGTGGTAGTTAGGGGGAAAATATAATTTGTTTACCCCAGTTAGGGGAGGGGTGGTAGTTAGGGGGGAAATATAATTCGTTTACCCCAGTTAGGGGAGGGGTGGTAGAGTTAGGGGGAAATATAATTTGTTTACCCCAGTTAGGGGAGGGGTGGTAGAGTTAGGGGGAAAATATAATTTGTTTACCCCAGTTAGGGGAGGGGTGGTAGAGTTAGGGAGAAAATATAATTTGTTTACCCCAGTTAGGGGAGGGGTGGTAGTTAGGGGGGAAATATAATTTGTTTACCCCAGTTAGGGGAGGGGTGGTAGTTAGGGGGAAAATATAATTTGTTTACCCCAGTTAGGGGAGGGGTGGTAGTTAGGGGGAAAATATAATTTGTTTACTCCAGTTAGGGGAGGGGTGGTAGTTAGGGGGAAATTATAATTTGTTTACTCCAGTTAGGGGAGGGGTGGTAGTTAGGGAGAAAATATAATTTGTTTACCCCAGTTAGGGGAGGGGTGGTAGAGTTAGGGGGAAAATATAATTTGTTTACTCCAGTTAGGGGAGGGGTGGTAGTTAGGGGGGAAATGTAATTTGTTTACTCCAGTTAGGGGAGGGGTGGTAGTTAAAGGAGAAATATAATTTGTTTACCCCAGTTAGGAGAGGGGTGGTAGTTAGGGGGAAAATATAAGTTGTTTACTCCAGTTTGGGGAGGGGTGGTAGAGTTAGGGGGGAAATATAATTTGTTTACCCCAGTTAGGCTAGGGGTGGTAGTTAGGGGGAAAATATAATTTGTTTACTCCAGTTAGGGGAGGGGTGGTAGAGTTAGGGGGAAATATAATTTGTTTACTCCAGTTAGGGGAGGGGTGGTAGTTAGGGGGAAAATATAATTTGTTTACCCCAGTTAGGGGAGGGGTGGTAGTTAGGGGGAAAATATAATTTGTTTACCCCAGTTAGGGGAGGGGTGGTAGTTAGGGGGGAAATATAATTTGTTTACTCCAGTTAGGGGAGGGGTGGTAGTTAGGGGGAAAATATAAGTTGTTTACTCCAGTTTGTGGAGGGGTGGGTGGTAATTTGTTTACCCCAGTTAGGCTAGGGGTGGTAGGGGAAATATAATTTGTTTACCCCAGTTAGGGGAGGGGTGGTAGTTAGGAGGAAAATATAATTTGTTTACTCCAGTTAGGGGAGGGGTGGTAGTTAGGGGGAAAATATAATTTGTTTACTCCAGTTAGGGGAGGGGTGGTAGAGTTAGGGGGAAATATAATTTGTTTACTCCAGTTAGGGGAGGGGTGGTAGTTAGGGGGAAAATATAATTTGTTTACCCCAGTTAGGGGAGGGGTGGTAGTTAGGGGGGAAATATAATTTGTTTACTCCAGTTAGGGGAGGGGTGGTAGTTAGGGGGAAAATATAATTAGTTTACTCCAGTTAGGGGAGGGGTGGTAGTTAGGGGGGAAATATAATTTGTTTACTCCAGTTAGGGGAGGGGTGGTAGTTAGGGGGAAAATATAATTTGTTTACTCCAGTTAGGGGAGGGGTGGTAGTTAGGGGGAAAATATAATTTGTTTACTCCAGTTAGGGGAGGGGTGGTAGTTAGGGGGAAAATATAATTTGTTTACTCCAGTTAGGGGAGGGGTGGTAGTTAGGGGGAAAATATAATTTGTTTACTCCAGTTAGGGGAGGGTTGGTAGTTAGGGGGGAAATATAATTTGTTTACCCCAGTTAGGGGAGGGGTGGTAGAGTTAGGGGGAAAATATAATTTGTTTACTCCAGTTAGGGGAGGGGTGGTAGTTAGGGGGAAAATATAATTTGTTTACCCCAGTTAGGGGAGGGGTGGTAGTTAGGGGGAAAATATAATTTGTTTACTCCAGTTAGGGGAGGGGTGGTAGTTAGGGGGAAAATATAATTTGTTTACTCCAGTTAGGGGAGGGGTGGTAGTTAGGGGGGAAATATAATTTGTTTTCTCCAGTTAGGGGAGGGGTGGTAGTTAGGGGGAAAATATAATTTGTTTACTCCAGTTAGGGGAGGGGTGGTAGTTAGGGGGAAAATATAATTTGTTTACTCCAGTTAGGGGAGGTGTGGTAGTTAGGGGGGAAATATAATTTGTTTACTCCAGTTAGGGGAGGGGTGGTAGTTAGGGGGAAAATAGAATTTGTTTACTCCAGTTAGGGGAGGGGTGGTAGTTAGGGGGAAAATATAATTTGTTTACTCCAGTTAGGGGAGGGGTGGTAGTTAGGGGGAAAATATAATTTGTTTACTCCAGTTAGGGGAGGGGTGGTAGTTAGGGGGAAAATATAATTTGTTTACTCCAGTTAGGGGAGGGGTGGTAGTTAGGGGGAAAATATAATTTGTTTACTCCAGTTTGGGGAGGGGTGGTAGAGTTAGGGGGAAAATATAATTTGTTTACCCCAGGTAGGGGAGAAATATAATTTGTTTACTCCAGTTAGGGGAGGGGTGGTAGAGTTAGGGGGAAATATAATTTGTTTACCCCAGTTAGGGGAGGGGTGGTAGAGTTAGGGGGAAAATATATACATTTAAAATAATATATTTACAAAAAAATATAAGTGGAGGATTGGAAATGATGCAGATACTTACATTGACAGAATCCACAATCTATCTGCAGTATTAATGCTGATCTACCCCCCCCCCCCCCCCCCAAAAAAAAAACACACACATTCCTACATTAGATCCATCTGCCTCTAGAAAGGATAGATCAGTATCTGCTGCACGTGATGGGGAGCGTGTGTGTGTGTGTGTGTGTGTGTGTGTGTGTGTGTGTGTGTGTGTGTGTGTGTTTGTGTTTAGACAAAAACACACCCACACTTTCAGTGAAGCGTGAAAGTGAATGATGGTGTTGCCTCTCTGAGTCCCTTAGCAGAAGGCCCAAACAGCCGTGCTGGAGAGGGAGGCTTACGCACGCACACACACACACACATGCACACACACACACATGCACACACACACTAACACCCAGTGCCACCTCGACAGTGCTACCCAATGCCCAGCACAGACAACGACTGTAACCATGGTAGCAGTGACTACCATGACAGTGAGGCTGATGCTCTTATCCGTCTCATATCCATGGAACGGGGCTGCATTTCCTTCCTTGACCCCACAGGATGGTTGAAAGCAAAATGGCGGACAGGAAGAGCAAGTCATCTCAGATAAGTTGAAGGAGAGGGAAGGGTAAAGGGCAGGATGTTACTGTAAATGACATGCAGTGCAGGAGTCACTAACCATCCACAACCACCTTGCTCAGCCTCATTCAGACAGGTGGGAGGATGGGATGATGAGAGAAACAGCGTGGGCTCACATCAGGGTTGTGTGTGTGTGTGTGTGTGTGTGTGTGTGTGTGTGTGTGTGTGTGTGTGTGTGGAAACCAGAAGCAAACAGCAGTCTGAGTCAATGATTGACAGCGGGTACCTCCCGCTCTCTCATCTCATCTCATCTCATCTTATCTTACCTCCGCCTCCTCTCCCTTTCCTCTCCTACCGTCCTCTCCTCCTCTTCCTCTCTTCCCCTTCCTGTCTTCCCCTTCCTCTCCTCCCTGTCTCTCTCACCTCCCCCTCCTCCCCTTCCTCTCCTCCCTCTCCCCTTTCCCCTCGTTCTCACCCCTTCTTCATTCTCAAGCCTTCCTCTCCCAACCAGGCTTATTTGCATAGGATGCCTGATTTGCATACATATGAGGGGAAGAGAAAAGGGGATTTGAAGAGAGGAGGGGAGAGGAGATGAGGAGAAGAGAGAAGAGGAGATGTGCAGACGTTTACTGATGAAAAGGAAGAGAAGGCCCTTTCACAGCTTCTCTCTCTCCCCCTCCCCCGCTCTATATTTCTCTCTCTCTGCTCTCTCTTTCTCTCTGTTCTCTCCCTTTGGTTCACACCTCAGAGAGAACCTGTGAAGGCCCTATTACCAGCTACTCTTCCTCACTCTGAAAGGAAAGAAAAGAGGAGGTGATGAGAGAGGAGACAGAGAGAGAGGACAGAGGAGAGAAGAGAGAGAACAGAGGAGAGAGGAGAGAGAACAGAGGAGAGAGGACCAAGGAGAGAGAGCAGAGGAGGTGAGGAGAGAAGACAGAGGAGAGAGAACAGAGGAGAGAGGACAGAGGAGAGAGGGGCCAGAGGAGAGAGAATAGAGGAGAGAGGACAGAGGAGGTGAGGAGAGAGGACAGAGGAGAGAGGACAGAGGAGAGAGAACAGAGAGGGTCGGGGAGAACAGAGGAGAGAGGACAGAGGAGAGAGAACAGAGGAGAAAGGACAGAGGAGAGAGGACAGAGGAGAGAGAACAGAGGAGAGAGAACAGAGGAGAGAGAACAGAGGACAGAGGAAAGAGGACAGAGGAGATAGGACAGAGAAGAGAGAGAGATGAGAGAAGAGAGAGAGGGAGGACAGAGGAGAGAGAAGAGGAGCGAGAGGAGGGAGAGAGAGGAGAGAGAGGAGAGAGAGAGGAGAGAGGGGGAGAGAGAGAGGACAGAGTGAGACGAGAGAGAAGAGAGGAGAGAGGTCAGAGGAGAGAAGACAGAGGAGAGAGGAGAGAGGAGAGAGGAGAGAGGAGAGAGAACAGAGGAGAGAGAACAGAGGAGAGAGAACAGAGGAGAGAGGACAGAGGAGAGAGAACAGAGGAGAGAGAACAGAGGAGAGAGGACAGAGGAGAGAGAACAGAGGAGAGAGAACAGAGGAGAGAGAACAGAGGACAGAGGAAAGAGGACAGAGGAGATAGGACAGAGAAGAGAGAGAGATGAGAGAAGAGAGAGAGGGAGGACAGAGGAGAGAGAATAGGGGCGAGAGGAGAGAGAGAGAGGAGAGAGAGGAGAGAGAGAGGAGAGAGGGGGGAGTGAGACGAGAGAGAAGAGAGGAGAGAGGACAGAGGACAGAGGACAGAGGAGAGAGGAGAGAGGAGAGAGGAGAGAGGAGAGATAACAGAGGAGAGAGGACAGAGGAGAGAGAACAGAGGAGAGAGGACAGAGGAGAGAGAACAGAGGAGAGAGGACAGAGGAGAGAGGACAGAGGAGAGAGGACAGAGGAGAGAGAACAGAGGAGAGAGAACAGAGGAGAGAGGACAGAGGAGAGAAAACAGAGGAGAGAGAACAGAGGACAGAGGACAGAGGAGAGAGGACAGAGGAGATAGGACAGAGAAGAGAGAGAGATGAGAGAAGAGAGAGAGGGAGGACAGAGGAGAGAGAAGATGGGCGAGAGGAGAGAGAAGAGGGGCGAGAGGAGAGAGAGAGGAGAGAGGGAGGAGAGAAGGGGGAGAGAGAGAGGACAGAGTGAGACAAGAGAGGAGAGAGGACAGAGAGGACAGAGGATAGAGAGAGAGGAGAGATGAGAGAGAGAGAAAGAAAGAGAGAGAGGAGAGCGGACAGAGGAGAGAGGACAGAGGAGAGAGGAGAGAGGAGAGAGAACAGAGGAGAGAGGACAGAGGAGAGAGAACAGAGGAGAGAGGACAGGGGAGAGAGAACAGAGGAGAGAGGACAGAGGAGAGAGGACAGAGGAGAGAGATCAGAGGAGAGAGAACAGAGGAGAGAGAACAGAGGACAGAGGACAGAGGAGAGAGCACAGAGGAGAGAGAACAGAGGACAGAGGACAGAGGAAAGAGGAGATAGGACAGAGGACAGAGGAAAGAGGACAGAGGACAGAGGAAAGAAGGAAAGAGGACAGAGAAGATAGGACAGAGAATAGAGAGAGATGAGAGAAGAGAGAGAGAGAGGACAGAGGAGAGAGAAGAGGGGCTAGAGGAGAGAGAAGAGGGGCGAGATGAGAGAGAGGAGAGAGAGAGGAGAGAGAGAGGAGGGAGGACAGAGAACAGAGGAGAGAGGACAGAGAGGGGAGGACAGAGGAGAGAGGACAGAGGAGAGAGAACATAGGACACGGGAGCGAAGACAGAGGACAGAGGAGAGAGGATGCAGGACAGAGGAGGGAGGACAGAGAACAGAGGACAGAGGACGGAGGACAGAGGAGGGAGGACCGAGAACAGAGGACAGAGGACGGAGGACAGAGGACGGAGGACAAGGAACAGAGGACAAAGGACAGAGGAGAGAGGAAACGGTTGCTTCGTCACTCCCCCCACCCCTGCAGCTGGTCTGGTCTGTTGTTGCTATGGCGGTGTTGTTGCCATGATGTTGTTGTTGCCATGGCTGCATTGTTGCCATGGCTGCATTGTTGCCATGTTGGTGTTATTGCTGTGGCAGTGTTGTTGCTGTGGCGTTGTTGTTGCTATGGCTGAATTGCACTCACCTGCAACCCCTCAGTTGAAGGCATTGATTGGCTGTGAAGCCTCCATTCTCCCCTGCAGGGCGGCCGGGGTACAGCTCTACTATTCTACTCTACTCTGTTTTACTCTATTCTTCTCTACACTATTCTACTCTACACATCACCTACAGGAAGTACAGGGCATCCCTACGCTCCACACACACACACACGCTAGAGAGATACACACACACACACACACGCTAGAGAGATACACACACACGCTAGAGAGATACACACACACACACACACGCCAGAGAGATACACACACAAACTTACATGCATATTAACACACTCAGAGGTTGTGACACACATGTCTCTAACATATTCTGGACAAAGCACACAACTCTGTGGATACACCACAGACGTGGGGTTACTGTGGAAGAGACATATCTAAGAAAGGAGAGATGGAGAGATGGAAATAGAGGGAGGAGAAAGGAGAGATGGATGTGGCCCTTCCTCCCTCTGTCCATTTGTCTTTGTTTGATCTGTCAGTCCATCTGAAAGGGTCTGGCACCACACTGGGATTAACAACCTCTACCCTCCTACGCTGGACACACACACACACACACCCACACACACACACACACACACACACACACACACACACACACACACACACACACACACACACACACACACACACACACACACACACACACACACACACACACACACACACACACACACACACACACACACACACGCATACACAGAGATAGCACACTCTGGAAGGGTGTGTAATCATTCATGTGGGAGCCATATCCTGTGTGGAGGCAAGGGGGAGAGGTGAGAGAGTGAGGGGTAGAGATGGGGGTGTGAAAGGGGGAGAGATGTGAGAGAGTGACAGAAAGGGGCAGGGGTGTGGGGATGGGTGAGATGCAGGGGGAAGGAAGGGATGGAGTGAGGGATAAGGGGGCTGGATGAAAGAAGAGAAGATGAGAGAATTTGGTACAGAGGGAGGGATGGAGAGATGAATGGACAGGGATACAGTAGAGGAAGTGAAAGATTAAAGATAAAGACTGAGGGAGAGATAGAGGACTGAGGGAGGGAGAGATAGACGACTGAGGGAGGAAGAGATAGAGGACTGAGCGAGGGAGAGATAGAGGACTGAGCGAGGGAGAGATAGAGGACTGAGGGAAGGAGAGATAGAGTACTGAGGGAGGGAGAGATAGAGGACTGAGGGAACGAGAGATAGAGCACTGAGGGAGGGAGAGATAGAGGACTGAGGGAGGGAGAGATAGAGGACTGAGTGAGGGAGAGATAGAGGACTGAGGGAGGGAGAGATAAAGGACTGAGGGAGGGAGAGATAGAGGACTGAGGGAGGGAAAGATAGAGGACTGAGGGAGGGAGAGATAGAGGACTGAGTGAGGGAGAGATAGAGGACTGAGGGAGGGAAAGATAGAGGACTGAGGGAGGGAGAGATAGAGGACTGAGGGAGGGAGAGAGAGGACTGAGCAAGGAAGAGATAGAGGACTGAGGTAAGGAGAGATAGAGGACTGAGGGAGGGAGAGATAGAAGACTGAGGGAGGGAGAGATAGAGAACTGAGGGAGGGAGAGATGGAGGACTGAGGGAGGGAGAGATAGAGGACTGAGGGAGGGAGAGATAGAGGACTGAGGGAGGGAGAGATAGAGGACTGCGGGAGGGAGAGATAGAGGACTGAGGGAGGGAGAGACAGAGGACTGAGGGAGGGAGAGATTGAGGACTGAGGGAAGGAGAGATAGAGGACTGAGGGAGGGTGAGATAGAGGACTGAGGGAGGGAGAGATAGAGGACTGAGGGAGGGAGAGATAGAGGACTGAGGGAGGGATAGATAAAGGACTGAGGGAGGGAGAGATAGAGGACTGAGGGAGGGATGGAGAGATACAGTGATGTCCGAGTGACAGAAGGATGAAAGAGAGGATGGAAGGAGGAGGAGCATCCTGCAGCAAGCTGGGTCTGTCTGTCTGTCTGTCTGTCTGTCTGTCTGTCTGTTTCACCTCCAGCTCCAACCAGCCAGTCAGACGTCTGCTTGTTATTAGCAACGGCAGTTTCA
>NW_027260887.1:105000-107500 GCF_045791955.1 Oncorhynchus clarkii lewisi
CCATAATTGTTACTACTACTACCATCATGACTACCACCATTTAACTACTACCATTACCATCACCCCTACTACCCGTACCACTACTGTTTGGAATAATAATCACAACAATAATACAAATAATAACAATAATACTAATAATAAGTAATTTACTGCTAACTATGCAGATGTTATTTTTAAGTGTCCTTCAGGCATATTTGGCTGCAAGAAGAGCCGTTACTCCTTCGGCCATAAGTATGGTTTGTTTTTCCTCTGGGTTTAAGAAGAAAAGTCATTTCTGTGAATAATTGTTCCCTCGGTGAGAAATATTTCTCATAGTAAAGGAGGAAGTGCACCTCTGTCTCTATCTCCCCTGTCGTGCAGTGACCACAAATACGCTCCGCTTTGGGTAGCCATGCCTTTTTATGTCTGCCGGTTCCTATTGCCTCTCTCTCTCTCTCTCTCTCTCTCTCTCTCTCTCTCTCTCTCTCTCTCTCTCTCTCTCTCTCTCTCTCTCTCTCTCTCCCTCTCTCTCTCTCTCTCTCTCTCTCTCTCTCTCTCTCTGTCTCTCTCTCTCTCTCTCTCTCAATTCAATTCAATTTCAATGTAAGGGCTTTATTGGCATGGGAAACATGCTAACATTGTCAAAGCAAGTGAAGAAGATAAACAAAAGTGAAATAAATAAATAAATGGAACAGTAAACAGTACACTCACAAACGTTTTAAAATAGAACATTTCAAATTCATATTATGTACAAATAGTTAGAAAGTACAAACGGGAAGATAAATGTGACAAAAGGTCACAAGTCTTGCTGATGGCACACTGGTATTTCACCCAATAGATATGAGAGTTCATCAAGATTTGGTTTGTTTTCTAATTATTTGTGGATCTGTGTAATCTGAGGGAAATATGTGTCTCTAATATGGTCATACATTTGGCAGGAGGTTAGGAAGTGCAGCTCAGTTTCCACCTCATTTTGTTGGCAGTGTGCACATAGCCTGTCTTCTCTTGAGAGCTTTCTCAATAGCAAGGCTATGCTCACTGAGTCTGTACATAGTCAAAGCTTTCCTTAAGTTTGGGTCAGTCACAGTGGTTAGGTACTCTGCCACTGTGTACTCTCTGTTTAGGGCCAAATAACATTCTAGTTTGCTCTGTTTTTTTGTTAATTCTTTCCAATGCGTCAAGTAATTCTCTTTTTGTTTTTTCATGATTTGGTTGGGTCTAATTGTGTTGCTGCCCTGGGGCTCTGTGGAGTCTGTTTGTGAACAGAGCCCCAGGACCAGCTTGCATAGGGGATTCTTCTCCAAGTTCATCTCTCTGTAGGTGATGACTTTGTTATGGAATGTTTAGGAATTGCTTCCTTTTAGGTTGTAGAATTTAACAGCTCTTTTCTGGATTTTGATCATTAGCGGGTATCGGCCTAATTCGTCTCTGCATGCATTATTTGGGTATTTACGTTGTACGCTGAGGATATTTTTGCATAATTCTGCATGCGGAGTCTCAATTTGGTGTTTGTCCCATTTTGTGAATTCTTGGTTGGTGATCAGACCCCAGACCTCGCAACCATAAAGGGCAAGGGGTTCTATAACTGATTCAAGTATTTTTTAGCCAGATCCTAATTGGTATGTCTAATTTTATATCCTTTTGATGGCCTAGAAGGCTGTTCTTGCCATGTCTCTCAGCTCATTCACAGCTTTGTGGGAGTTACCTTTGGCACCGATGTTTAGGCCGAGGTATGTATTGTTTTTTTGTGGGCTGTAGGGCAACGGTGTCTAGATGGAATTTGTATTTGTGGTCCAGACAACGACCTTTTTAGGAACCCACTATTTTTTGTCTTACTGAGATTTACTGTCAGGGCCCAGGTCTGACAGTATCTGTGCAGAAGAGCTAGGTGCTGCTGTAGACCCTCCTTGGTTGGGTACAGAAGCACCAGATCATCAGCACACAGTAGACATTTGACTTCAGATTCTAGTAGCGTGAAGCCAGGTGCTGCAGACTGTTCAAGTGCCCTTGCCAATTCATTGATATATATGTTGAAGAGGGTGGGGCTTAAGGGCGGAAGTATTGAGTAGCTTGGATGAATAAGGTGCCCAGAGTAAACTGCCTGCAACTCAGGCCCAGAAGCTAAGATATGCATATTACTAGTAGGGTTTGGATAGAAAACACTCTGAAGTTTCAAAAACTGTTTGAATGATGTCTGTGAGTATAACAGAACTCATATGGCAGGCAAAAACCTGAGAAAATAATCCAACCAGGAAGTGGGAAATCTGAGAACTCTTTGCCTATCCAAGATACAGTGTACATTTGATGTGATTGCACTTCCTAAGGTTTCCACTAGATGTCAACAGTCTTTAGAACCTTGTTTGAGGCTTCTACTGTGAAGGGGAAGAGAAAGAGAGCTGTTTCAACCAGAGGTCTGGCATGAGCTGATCACGCGCACTCCCGTGAGAGGTAGCTGCATTCCATTGCATTTCTAAAGACAAAGGAATTCTCCGGTTGAAATATTATTGAAGATTTATGTTAA